>NC_059362.1:20309325-20609325 GCF_019703515.2 Myxocyprinus asiaticus
CTACAGATTAATAATTACTTCTCAGATTACAGATTGTGCTACTCTTAACTTCATAAAAGTAATAACGTTACTAATTATTTAACTTTTTTTAGTCACTTTCAAAAACTCCTACGAACACCTTCAAGCCTGAGGGCAAACTGTTTTTTTAAGTTTACAGTATGCTTAAACAATTGCATTGTCTTGTCTGCAAGTATACATAAAATGAGAGTTTCATGCTCCTTTACAATTCCTCATAAGTGGACAAAAAAGCAAACAGGCATAAGTAGGAATGTAATTCATGTTTTAAATGTATTCCATCTAAATAGTATTATTTTAGAAATATGTGTAATCTAATTTATGTAATTGTACCATAACTGCAAGTCAGTTACTGAAACCTGATTGCAAATTTTTTTTGAGAGCCACAGGGTTATTAGTTTATTCATACATAACCACTCCAGCCACTCAACTCTAAACTGAATTTCCATTTTGGTGCACCAGTCCTTTCTAATTAATTTAAAGGAATCATTCACCCAAAAATGTAAATTCTCTCATCATTTACTCACCCTTATGCCATCCCAGATGTGTATGACTTTCTTTTTTCTGCTGAACACAAATGAAGAATAGGCCAAAATATAACTCCTTTTTCACTGTACATCTTGTCATTGCAGTCTCTAGGCATGATCATGATTTCAAGCTCGATTACACTTCCAAGCACTTGACGCATGGGCAGAGCTCTAGATGGTGCTATAGGATGTGTAATCAAGCTTGAAATCATGATCGTGCCTAGAGACTGCAATGACAAGATGTACAGTGAAAAAGGAGTTTTATTTTGGTTTGTTCTCACCCAAAACCAGCTGGATCGCTTCAGAAGACATTGATCAAACCACTGGACTCTAACTGATTACATTTATGCTAACTTTATCTCCTTTTTGGAGCAAAAATTTTTTGGTCACCATTCACTAGCATTGACTGGACCTACAGAGCTGAGAGATTCTTCTTAATATCTTTGTTTGTGTTAAGCAGAAGAAAAAAGTCGTACACATCTGGGATGGCATAAAGGTGAGTAAATCGTTAGAGAATTTTCTTTTTTGGGTGAACTATCCCTACAAGAGCAATATGCAAGGACATTTGAAAAGTGAACATAAAGCTATGAAAAAACAAACTGTCTCAGTTTCATAAGGCAAAGTGAATCAGACCTGATACAGGACTTTGTTAGATCCTGTCTGTCTCATGTTCCTCCCCTCTCCTTGTTTACTGACTGCAGCATTATAGGAGAGGATGCTGACATAAATGCCCTTTGACTTTGACAGCCGGGGATACAACACCCACCTTTGTGCGTGGAATAAAGCTGACCCATTGGATTTTTTACACACCATGGCAGGGGTATTTACTAATCTGGGGCAAGCTGTCTATTTATAATTGAGTCTTAAGAGACATGTTGTTATCTCTTGACAGCATCAGCTATTCTTTTTAAGACAAACATTTTAAAGTAGGCTAATTGTGCACAAATTCTGTCAATATTAACTCACCCTTATTTCATTCCAAACTTGTATGGTGTTATTTGTTCCATGGAACAAAAGATAATTATTTAAAGAATCTTTATGAAGCTCTTGCCATACAACACAGTCAGAGGCGGACTGGCCATCAGGAGAACCAGGACGATGGTTCAGGTCAGTGAACTGGCCATGAAATGGGGCTGCAATATGCCAAAATGGGCCATGATATGATGAAGGGGGCGCGATAAGCTGTAGGGGGCTGTGAAATGGTGCCGCGATATGCCAAAGGGGGCCGTGATATGCAGAAGGGGACAGCGAAACACATCGCCACAACCCCCCAGTCGACAACTTCACATCGCCCAGCACCCACCAACTCCCCCCGCCCCACACACACAACCCCCACTCGACAAATTGTCGCTGGTCCGCTGAGGCCCCCTTCAAGTTGTTGAATGGGGGGGAGTGGAACTCCTGTGCAGTGAACAAGCACTACATGGTCACCTTTAATGGATGTGCACTGTCACCATGTCAACAGCCTCGTCTCCCGCTGAAAGCGTTTAAAAATGCTCCTCGTCTCCCGCTGAAAGCGTTTAAACATGCTCCTCCCGCTGAGCCCCATGGGAGTTGTAGGACCCTGGGCTTCAGCCTGTATAAGCCCCTGTGCCCCTGTCACTGATAGTTACATATAATGAAGTTCGCGTCTAGCCCGCATCCACGTCCAGATTAAAAAATGGTGCCAAAACGCTTTTGGTTCTCACGTGTGTATAGTATCCAAACATGGCGACAGGCCAGTTTTCAATATAGACACAGACACGGGTTAAGGGGCGGTCACACTAGGCTTTGAGCACGCACATTTTTTTTTCCGGACAATGCAACGGACCAGGATATGAAGTCATGTGGGAGGGCTTCTGGTTTAAGTAAATTATACATCACAAAAAACAAACATTATATTGAAAGTGTTCAAATATATTGTCTATTCACTTTCCTGCAACAATAAAACAATAAAAAATAGCTTTGAAATATGGATTCTTTGAAATGAGCCAAATCAGCATGTGACGTTTCGATCTTCTATTGACCAAGCATACTCTCATCATACAGATTCGCAGGTCAGAGTTTGCAAACTTGAACTTTCAATATGCAGCGTAGTACAAAATTTCTCCACATAAGGTTGCGTTTCTGGTCTCCTGCGTTCGAATGCATTTGAATGGGAGAGTGAATGGAGTGCAAAATGTTGTGTGAGGTGAAGATTATAAATCCAGTCTGTTCCACACACACAACACAAAGCATTACACTAAGTGCAAGAAAAATAACACAGAGTGTATGTGATAATTTAAATATTAGGCAAATGAAAACCATGGACATGGAGCACACCTCATTCTAGGAAATAAACACAAAATGGTTATAAGTAAATTTACAGAGATGGTGAGTCATACATCCTGTGAGTAGTCAAGACCACCAGCCCTATAGATCTCCACTGGGTTCCTGGCTGCCTAGTGGGCCAAACTATATTTTCCAAGACAGATAACACTGCACTGTTCCAACTGAAATACTTATATATAGCTTTTAAATTGAATAAGGAGATTGATTGAATTAAACCTACTTTTTTTTTTCAGCCAATTCCAGAACCCATCAAACTGATTGTCAAGTTCTTCAAAATGATCTCTAATATATACATGTATGATCAAATCTGAATCACAATGCTATTCTGATGTGAATCTGTTTGGTTGATTAATGGATAATGACAAATATTAGACATAATGCATCCTGCAAGGGAGAACAGTGTATCTATAATATTGAAAACATCTGGTTTATGTATTCTGTTTCTAGTTGCACCCCTCCCAGGCAAACAGTAAGTAAACTCAATAAAAAAAATTTAGTTAAGATAATTTAGGGAAGAATGACTGGCTCCTGAGTATAACTAGGAGCCAAGAAACATACAATAGAGTATGTCTTTATGAAGTAAACAAAATGGCCAGTGGTACAGAATAACAAGCACCAACTATTCATAAATCCTTTTACTTTAATGATAAGTTCAAGCAAGTTGGCTTGCACACATAACATCAGAGTAGCAATAGCTATTACATGTAGGTTCATATTAAATTATTTAAATAGATTAATAGGTCCTCCATTGCAGTGTGGGATTACTGGTTTTACAGACTTTGAAAAAAGTGACATATGAATGTGAGATTTTTGTGTGGCTGGATACTTCATTGATCATTGCCTGTCTGTCATCAATACGATATTGTACACACAAATTGAATAATAACAGTCAATTAAAATACAAATCTTCAATATTGAAGCCGGTCCTCCCCTAATTATGTCAATGTATTTTATAACTCTATATTCAGAACTTATAACTATATATTCAAATATATAGCTTGATATCATATAAGCTAGTTATTGTAATTCCTTTTACTTTAATTATATTATTTCAGTCATGACAAGTCTAGAAATAAATTTAAGGTGTTATAATGAATATGACAAGTTTGGTCATGGCAGACTGCTGTTGCTGCTGCAGAGGAAGTACAGTATGAAGACTTGCTACTGCGAAAACATACACAGACATGCTGCTGCAAAAGTAAACATATATCAAAAGGAAAGATAAAGGGATAAATCATAAAAGACAAAAAGAAAATGAATTTAGGGCATACCACCATAATAAAATACTCAAAGCTCGTGTTTTATATTATCTTGTTAATTGCAAAACAAGAGCCAGCTAGTTTCACAGTTAAAACATAAATCTTTAGGCATATAATATAGGACTTTTAAGAAAATGAGAAAGCTGCTCTCCAGAGATGACAGAGGTCCATGTTTGTCGGAAGACAAATCATTCACTTCACCTGGTACAAAAAAAGCATTTACCCTGAAGCAATAGCTGGCGTTTCTGACTCTACTTACTGTAGCTTCAGCTAATCACATACAGCCATATGTGCTTGGGCTTGGGCCACTTCTCTTCTCTATATACACAACATCACTGGGACCTATCATTCAGGCACATGGTTTCTCGTACCACTGCTATGCTGATGACACGCAATTCTACTTGTCTTTCCAGCCCAACCACACCACAGTGACTACTTGATTCTCTGCCTGTCTGGCAGACATCTCGGCCTGGATGAAGGGACACCACCTGCAACTTAACCCAGCCAAGACAGAACTCCTTGTCTTTCCAGCCAACCCTGCTGTTGAACACAACATCACTGTGCAGCTGGGTGCAACTACAGTAACGCCTTCCAAAACGGTCAGAAATCTAGGGGTAACCATCGATAACAAACTAAATTTCACAGACCACATCTCAAAGACAGCAAGATCATGTAGATGTACACTTTACAATATCAGGAAGATAAGACCCTTCCTCTCTGAACATGCCACACAACTTCTTGTTCAGTCACTTGTCATAACTAGACTGGACTACTGTAACGCTCTCATTGCAGGCCTCCCTGCATGTGCAATTAGACCCCTGCAAATGATCCAGAATGCAGCAGCATGTCTGGTCTTTAATCAACCAAAGAGAGCACATGTTACACCACTCTTTGTCTCTCTTCACTGGCTGCCGGTTGATGCACGTATCAAGTTCAAGGCTCTGATGCTGGCATACAGAACAGTCACTGGGTCTGGGTCTACCTAAAATCATTTCTGCAGAGCTACACGCCCACTAGAAGCCTGTGGTCAGCTAAGGAACGTCGTCTTGTTGTACCAACACAAAGAGGCACCAAAACACTGTCCTGGACATTCGGCTTCATCATACCATGTTGGTGGAATGACCTTCCCAACTCCATCCGTGAAGCTGATGAATAAATGAATAAATGTAAATGAAAATGTAAAATTGGGTAAGACAAATGACTTGAATCACTTGGGCCAGCTTTTGTAGATGTCTATGTTTGGAAAACCGCATTTCGGCAGCCTTTCTTTATTTACCTTTAAACAATGTTTGTTGGCCACTGGTCATTCTCCATCACTGCTGTCTGTGTCAGGCATTAAAAAAAAAAAAAAAAACACCTATACAACTTTAATTTTTCATTTTTTAATTCTGCAGCCAAATTAGTGTGTATTATCATAAAGCATTCTTTGCGGACTATTGCAACTACTCTGTAACAACATGGCAACCATGTGTTTAAAGAATTAGAATTAGTTTCATTCGTTTAATTCTCTCAGCTCAGACCAGTCCAGTTTATTTAATAGCATTCATTTACTTCTCCAACTCAAATCTAAATCACTCAGGCAAGTTTTCACAATTAATAAACAGTGTCTTTCTAAAGCTGCCAGAGCAACTTTTCAGTGACTAAAGAATGATGACAAAATGTTTAAACCATGAGATCCTGATAATGAGAAGAGGGAACATCTGAATCTTTTCTGATCCCAGCTTGCATGTGCCCTTGGAGCGATTTGTTTTAAGATATAAATGAACCCGTTTAATTTTAGTGGATTGCATTTCCTTTTTTTCCTCATGGCTGATGGTTTGCATATTCAGAATGTATTTATAATGAGAACAATAAAGTTTTGTCAGAAAGGGACCTATACCTAGTCCATGTTTGAATTTTAAATCAATACCTTTTGTCAGTGGTCAAACTAATCTCCAGTGGTTTCTGAAGAGATATGCAAAAATCAGTTATAGAAGACCTTTATTCTTGTTTCTGTATGAACTGTATAATGTATGTGTGTGCATATAGACATGGCATGTCCTTCATTCCGTTTGGCAGTAAATGCCACAAAACATGAAAACATTTTGACTCTTAAAAGAAAGTCTTATTGATAGGGAGTTCTATGAATAATATTACATTCACAATTCACTTTTCATCATCTACGTAAGTCTAAAATGTTTCCTAAAGTCTGCTAGGTTTTTTTTGTGTGAATAAGCTCTTTGGAAAACGTCCAGTCCAATCATTAAAAGCAGAGGACAACAGAATCAGATACAAGCTGGGAAACTGCATGGTAAGGTTTAAAAAGAGGTACTTACTGCCAGCAAACGCTATTTTAGAGAAGGAAAGACATGCTCAAGGACCTATAAATAACCATAAGAGTAAATACACAACTGCAACAAAGTGCTTGACATAAGTTTTGAAGTTTGAATGGATTTAATCACATTTAAGTTTGAAAAAATTAAATCCCTTCAATGTGTTCACAGTATTTTTGTCTTGTTTCAAAGAGAGGTTTATGTTCTTATCTTTTGACAGGTAATGAATGGTAAGCTTTGGGTTAAAGAAGCTCATGTGCTATTTTGATAACTGGTTTTCACCCTTCTCATGATGAAAAAAATTAGGTCAATATATTTTAGAGTTCAGCGCTTTGGAAAGGGCTCTTTGTCTTTTCCTTTAAATAGTTCCCTCAATTTGGCCATGTTTTCATTGTTAGCTTGCATATTTTCCAAAATCACTGTTATTATGGTCGAAGTGATGTTTTCCAACCTCACCATAGCAATGTAGAGATTTCTGTTGAAGTAGCATTGGGTTGCTCTTTTTTTAGCAGAACTAATTTCCTTATTCATTCATTTATTTTAGTTGCTATTAAAATGAATGGCTGAGTGAAAATCCAGTATGGT
Source organism: Myxocyprinus asiaticus (assembly GCF_019703515.2). Lineage (NCBI taxonomy): Eukaryota > Metazoa > Chordata > Actinopteri > Cypriniformes > Catostomidae > Myxocyprinus > Myxocyprinus asiaticus. Next base: position 20,316,334 of record NC_059362.1, read on the forward strand.
CGCAAAATCATACCACAGATGTGAACTAGATCACCCCCCTCCCATATGCTTTTTCTTATTTCTTCTCTCTTTCTCTCTCTCTCTCTCTCTCTCTCTCTCTGTCTCTCTCTCTCTCTCTCTCTCTCTCTCTCTCTCTTTCTCTCTCTCTCACTTGCACTCACTTTCCTGACCACAAAAGAAAGAAATCATTGAGTTTTTCCCTTTTTTTAAACACTCCCTCCCCTTCCAGTAGGGGCACAGACTTTCAGGTTTCCAACCCTGCAAACTTTGTTGGAAGAATTGAAAAGAAGTTTAAGGCAGACTGATCATTTGTGTTCAATTTCTCTGTTTCTTAATGGCAATGCACAAAACAGAGTTTGACCAGAGAACATTTTGACCAGACGCATGCATTTACCTTGTAACAGGTCAGAAGATTCTGGTGAGTTCTGTCAGTTTTTGGCTATGTGCATTATATTCCAGAGAATTAACCGCATTTTATTAATCTTTATACTTGGGAACAAGAGGTGAGTTCTGATGAATATGACAGAGCTAGATTATGCATAATTTATTATTCACTGCTTTAATAATGAATGTAAATATATCTTTGTAATGGTATTATTTTTGTCATAGCAATGTCACAATACAAGATTTTTTTTTTTTTTTTCAATTAATTCAAACGATGGCCTATCTGAATAGTCTTCCAAATTGCTCACATCAATTGACTGCTCTGAAGGATGTGTTTTAGCTCAACGGAGAACATGTCAACTTACCAACACTTGGCATTAGTACTGAGGGTTAATCATGACCTTTTTGTTTTTGGACTAAGCATCAGACATTCAGTTATCATTTCCTTAACTCTGAACTGGTCGAAAATGTATTTTTAGGAATGATACAATGGCAATGTTCCTTAAGAGAACCACAAAAAGGTAACCAAAGGAAATTTAAAGGTCAAAAGTGCCCTTTCAATGGCCTTTTATGGGTTTGATCGTATAATTTAAGTGTTTAAAAGGTAATTGTAAAATATTACGAGCTATAGCTTGGCAGAGTAGGCAGTAGTGTGGGACAAAAACAAAGCAGCTAATTAAATCAAGACATTTGTGCCATTGTTCATTTATAATGTTGATTAGTAAATCTAAATAATGTCTGCATATGACAACCGAAAAGCTCTGTGCTTGGCTTAGGAATAATAAATTATGACATTTCATAAACCCGTGACCGAATCAGACCCAACAACATTTAACACAGCTCAGTTCTTCACTTCATATTCAACCCTCAGAACATTACAAAATATACAATAGTTGGAACGTTCATTATTTCCTAATCTCATCTCAGAACATGGTTTGACACATTCAGACATTCTTATGAACAATCCTGCTAAAAATCAGTATTTAATTTTGTCAGTGAAAAATAATGGAGGAAGATTCATTTATTTTCTCAAAGTGTTTCATTTTCTTGCCAGAGCTAAATGAGAAATAAATCACTGCTTTCATCATTGCATGCACAGCAGAGCAGAAGTTCATTACAGGCTGTCATTATTGTCGGTTTGCTGAGTTACAGATATTATCCGCCTTCCATGGACCACAAATGTCAATCAACAAGCATGAACAACAAATTACCTCTCTGGAGAGGCAAAGATGCTCTTGATGGTACAGTACTAGTTAAAACTAGTAGTTGTTTTGCAAAAAAGATCCTGATAAACATTGATTGTGTCTTTGCTGTTTTTCTTGTTTTAATATGCAAACACTTAGACAATACCTAAAGCCCATTCAGAAACAGCTGTGTATCATGTTTAAAACCGTCAACAATAAAAACATTTATATGTGCAAGTGCAACACCACAGGTCAGACCTTTAAAAAGAGGACAAAAGAGGACTGTTCAATGCAAAAAACAAAAAACAAAAAACAAAAAATTGGCGCAAAACTACAATTTTCAAGCCAGACAGTAGTGTGAAAACTAAACATGCCTAAAAGGTTTTTCTAAGGCAAAGCAAGCAGAACTTTGCTCTACCACAAAACCTGAAGTGCTCACACTGTGGAAAAGTGCTACTGTCGAAAATGCATCTTCCCTCGCAGACAGCTATCACATTTCACACATTTCCAGATGTTGACAGGAGAGTTGGGGCACCATAAAGTGCAAAGGACACTGAAAAGGAGTGTGTGAGTTGTCAGTTCAGTTACATTGGGAGACATTGGAAAACTAGGTGACGAGTTATTTTGCACAGGGCTCTTGTGTTTCAGCATGATCATGATCATAACTATGGCTCGTAAAACAACAGAAAAAGAGACATTTGCTTTGTTTATACAGTAAAATCAAAACACCATTTAAAACTCTAATGGCAAATGTATAGTATATAAATCATGACATCTTGATTACAGCAAATAGACTGTAACCATCCAAGTTTTAAAGTGATAATGATTTTGTCTTTAAATGCACTACAGTATGTAGCATAGGATATGTAAAAAGAAAAGCCTGTGTCAGGATTTAAGCTGCTGTGTTTATAATGTATTATCCAAGATGGGGCTCACACTTTTTCCCTGAAAGAGAGAGAGGGAGAGAGTAATCGCCCTTGTACATGCAGGGCTAAACAAAACAGCCTACCTTTCCTCAAAGGGGTCATGTGCTACACCTCAGGGCCCTCACATAAATTAATGTGTTCACTACACAGACCAGCAGGAAGCCCCCTCCTCATGCTCCGGAAAACCTTTTAAGGTGTACTGGTTCATTTAGCATTCACAGTGCAGCTGGCAGACACAACATTGTGTCTAGTTTTACAAATACAGCAACTCTCTGTTCAGTCTCTGACCACTCATAACCTCTCATATTTTAACATACACTACAAGAGTTCTCATTTATTCTTTGAGGAAATTATGAGAAGGCTTGTGTACTTTTCTGGCTGGCAAAGTGTATCCATATCCTCCCATATCTAATTCCAAACTGTAAAAAGTGATATAGTGCAATTGTTACCTTAAAGGGAAACTATAAATTCTCCTTCCTGCCCAGTAAGTGGCGATATGCACGAAGAATGCAAATCGCCAAAAACAAAAAAAGAAGAATGTGAAATTTAAAGTGAAAATGTAGACTGATAGTAAATAAGAACTTAAATATTGATCTGTTTCTCACCCACACCAATCATATCACTTTTGAAGATACGGATTTAATACTGGAGTCTAATGGATTAGTTTTATGTCTTTATGTGATTTTTAAAGCTTTAAAATTTTAGTGCCCATTCACTTGCATTGTTTGGACCTACAGAGCTGAAATATTCTTCTAAAAATCTTTGTTTGTGTTCAGCAGAAGAAAGAAAGTCAGACACATCTGGGATGGCATGAGGCTTAGTAAATTATGAGATAATCTTAATTTTTGGGTGAACTTTCCATTTAAGGAACTTTTTCTACTTGATTGTAAATAACATATTTGACTTGAATAATAGGAGTTCAATTATACTGTACATTGCCACATGAAGCACATTTTTTTAGGCTTCCTGGCAAAACAAATTCTGCCAGGAATCCTGGCAGGGATTGTTCCAGGTGAAAATGGGTTTTGTTTTTACATCCTTTACATCATTTGTGCTTTTAGTGAGACTTTTGGATTATCTATCCATTTTGTGATACAGTTGGGGCAACTTTAGAAACTGGTTTTTATCTGTTCAACACAAAGCAAAACATATTTTAAGCTTCTGTTTATTCCTTGTGTCTCAGATGAGGTCAAAGCTTTGCAACAGTGGTGATTATTTGGAAAAGCTCTGTCCAGCTTTGAGGAGCTCTGGAGGGGTCTCAGATCTTTCATTGCTTGGTTTTCATTCATCACTCCCTGAAGTCTCAAGTCATAGAGGTAACTGACTGAAAAGTTATTCCCTCTTCTGGTTCATGATGAAGCTACACTCAACACTGGGCACTTGGCTCTTCACACTCCTAGTGATGCCAGTCTACTGCCAGAGTGGCGATGGTGGAGAGTGGGGATCAGGTGATGTCCCTGGGGCTGTGTTCACTGGCAATACTTCTGCTACGGTGTTCCATGTGGTTGGAGATGATCCAGCCAGGACAGAGGGAGCAGCCTGGACCAAACCACATTTCCAAGCTCTTCCAGAGACAAAAGACGGCGACTGCTCTGTCAGCTTCCACACCAGTCAAGTCATGTCAAGGCGTTTACGAGCTTTCAGAGAGGAAGTGGCTTATCTAAAGGCCATTCAACATGGGAACCACGCAGTGATGGAGAACCTGGTCCAGTTTGTTGGAGCAGAAATGGGAGATCAACGCTACGAGGAGGTGATCCAAGAGAATATTGTTGGGATCAAGGAGGACCATATCAGTTGTGAGAGTGTGGTGACAAAAGCAACAGAGGAGATGGAGAATCAGCTGGAGGGAGATGCTCAAGCCACTTTGACTGGAATTCAAAAGTGAGTTGAATCTTTATAAGACAGTTATACAACAGTTTTATATCTAAGAGGAAAAATACCAAGGTATTTAAAAATTGAACATGCTCAAAGGCAAACTAACCTGAATTAAGGAGAGTTCAAAGTCTAAATGTGCAAGAAGATAGAAAAAGTTTAAATGAAATCTTGAACATTTCGTTTTAAAACTATAAGATTTTGATCTTTTATTGAAAAAAGATCAGAGGCAAGACCTGGGGTCATTAGTTTTATTTTATAAATATTTTTATATTTAAAACCCTTCCACTCAGATTCTATTGCTGACCTACACTCAAAACAAATTAATAAACTTGATTCAGTCGTGGAGAGTGGTTACATATGTTTGGAATGAGTTTTCTTAACTTAAAATGACTATGTAATCTCAACACAAACACTTTGTTGAATTGAACCTTGTTGAATTGGGTTAACCCAACAAAACTGGATGTGTCATTGTACTAAAATATATCTTTTTTTATTTTAATTATGTACTAAATAGTGAAAGTGAATGTTAGCATGCTAAATACATGCTGATTGGAAGCACTGCAGAGTGTAATTTAGTAATTATGCTGTGGTTAGCACAGTATTTGTTCAGTAAAGCAAGCATTCAAATTTATGTGTGACTTCTACCTGTCTTCATTGTTAGCTCAAGCTCCACTCTTCACCGTAATGGTAACCCCCAAAACTTCAACATATCAGAAACTCTTCTAAATCTTAAGATAACAAAACATTAAACACTAACAAGTATCCCCTTTTATATTCATCCTGCACAAAACACTTAAAATTATTCTTTAACATTTACTCTCCCTATTGAGTTCCATGCAAAGCATGTTGGGAAATGGAAATCCCCTGCCCAGTTTCATCAATTCTACATTAACACCACAAAAAGCATTCATGTAATCACAACACAAATGTATTAAGTAAACTTCCCTTTAGAAAATTGAAATGGATAGAATGCCATGAAATTAAGTTGTGACAAAATGTTCTAAAATTGTGTTGCTTTAGTTTAATTTAAATTAACCTTTCTATACTGTTTGGTCATTTTTGACCGAAATAAAATTTCCGATGTAATAAAAATGGTTTCCTTTATCTGACCAGTATAAGACTTGGTGACTTTTCCTCCACTTGCCATCTTAACAAACAGTTTAATTTTTTAATTGATTAAATTGTCGTAAAAAAGAAAGCAACACCTTTTTTACTTACTTTTCGTGTTCAAAATAGACCATACAGTATATACAATATATAGATCAACCACAAAGCAGAACAAACACACACATAAAGGGGTGAGACTATAAAACATGCAGAGTGCAAAACATACTTGAGCACGCACACACACAAAAATGAACTGGTGACACTATACACAGAGCAATTTTTTGGGATTTTATCAAATAAAATCTATAAATCAGCCACAATGCAGAACACACATACACACACAGAGAGAAATAAATGGGTAAGACTAACATAGACAAAGGGCAGAACGCAGAATACCACACACACATGCACGCACACACACAGAGTACAAAGTCTCTGTTTTATACTCTAATTCAGGGGTGTCAAGCTCATTTTAGGTCGAGGGCCAGATTGGACTAAGCATCACTGTATAAGGGCCACACTATTAGTGTGTGTGTGTGTGTATATATATATATATATATATATATATATATATATATATATATATATATATAAAAAAAAATCATGTATTAAAATTATAAAACCATTTATTATAAGAATTGTCTATCTTATCTTAATGTTATCATTTGAACAACAAATGTAATGACTGAATTAAGTTTTTAACAAATTTTGTACACAAGACAGTTCTTGAAAACTGTCAGTTCTGAAAATCGGCTCAGCGGAGCAGGAAACACCGTGAATCCAGAATAAACAAAATTCTGCTTTAATAACTATTGGGGTATTATATAAGGGAGAACATGGAATTTATTCATTCATTAACCAGAGGTTACATCAATTAGTAATAGAGAATCAAGCAACAATACTGACAGACAAAGATAACTGCTCACTGCTTTGGACTGGATAGCTTTAGCAAATAGTCTGAAATCGAACATTAATGTGAAGAAACGTCTTGGTTACTATTGTAACCTCCGTTCCCTGATGGAGGGAACGAGACATTGTGTCGATGTAGTGACACTAGGGGTCGCGCTTGGGAGCCCCAAACACCTCTGATATTTGAGAAAAGGCCAATGAGAATTGGCAAGTGGAATTTGCATGCCACTCCCTCAGACATACGGGTATAAAAGGAGCCAGAGAGTCCCAGCCATTTCAGCGGGAAGTTCAGTGTTGTGGCAAGAGGGACACAACATTTCGTACCATCCATCAGGGAATGGAGGTTACAACAGTAACCAAGACATTCCCTATCTGTCACTCACTCGACATTGTGTCGATGTAGTGACACTACGGGTCCCTATACAAAACACCACAACCAGCTGGACTGTGAATGTGGATTGGCGGTACAGGTGCAGGCAGGCCACTGCGTGCCTAGCAGCAAGTGCACTCAGCCCCAACGTAACCTTCCCAACGGCTGACATACATCGCATGGTCCCTCATACCTCAAGGGGGGGACAAGACATTCTTACAATGGGAACAGGCCACACCAGCCACTTCAGCCTTTTCTCTTCTTTTTCTCCCACAAAAACGAGAATTCAGCTGGGGCCAGATGTATTCGCGTCGGGGAAGGTGTTCTTTTCCCCATGGTGAAAAGACATCACGGAGACCACATCCTGCCCGAAGGGGAGGTTAACATGACATGGACGTCACATGGACTTACGGGCTTGGTGAAGCTTCGCAGAATCCACTCAAAATCAGCTGAACCACCTGGGACGCATCCACTGTGCGGTTGAGTTCACCCGGGATGTGAGTGGCCCGCAACAACTTCAGTCGCTGCTGACTCCAAAGGAGGAGATGGCTGGAGAGTTGCGACATGCAACGTGAGTGAAAGCCGCATTGGCAGTTTATGTATGCTACTGTCGCCATGTTGTCCATCCGGACCAACACATGCTTGCCCTGGATCAACGGCCGAAGCCTCTGCAGAGCCAGAAATACCGCCAGCAACTCGAGGCAGTTGATATGCCAATGCGGTCAAGGTCCTGTCCAGGAGGCCGAGGCTGCATGCCCATTGCAAATGGCACCCCAGCCTAACTTGGAGGCGTCTGTCGTGATGAATACATGCCTGGACACTTGTTCTAGGGGAACCCCTGCATGCAGAAATGCAATGCCACATCCCCCCCCCCCCCCCCCAACTCACACCCAGGTGGGAACAGAGAAAAAAAAGGAATTAATATGACAGCCTCAGCCAGCTACAGGGTAAATGCTTATTAAGTGCCACTTACACTTTGCTGCAGCTGGGAGGCCGTCCTCATGTTTTCTCCGTCCCACTTCATGCTTTCCATGGCGAATGAGAGGAAGAGTGACATAACTGTTGGTGCCCAACTGTGCCGTCTTTGCCCACAAAAGTGCCTGCATTCTCCACCACTGTGGCACAGTTGGTGTGGCGTCAAGCCTCGGAGAGGCAATTATTGGAAACAATAATAAACATAAAAAAGTCAAAAAGGGGTAATAAAGTGTCCAAGGGGGAATAGTGTTCATAATAAAGGGGGAATCTAGCATCCTCGCAGTGAACGGGGCTCCGTGAAATGGGCAGGGTAGTGTTCATAGGAAAGCCCAGGCACGGGCTGGGTCAAATGGCCACTCACACTCCCCTCCAAAGTCCACAGCGCGTGGGGCGGCGGCATCACTGGCGGCCTGTCTTCCCAGGCCTGTGGCAAACGTGAGGGGAAGGCGGCATCTAGCCCGTCAGCGGCAACGTGAGCAGTTCACCCCCGGCGACTCAAAACGGCATCCGGCGGTCTGAAGAACGGGTTCGGCAGTGCGTCCACTCATCTGATCCCTCCTAGCTCTGGTCCTGGCCATGCGAGGATGCCAGTGTGTGCACACATGGAGATTTGAAGCCGGCTCCCCGAGAAGAGGTGCGCACTGCGTTTTAAAGACAGCGGTGATGAAGCATTATCCCCATCAGGTGTGCTTCATTCACCACTGACCAAACTAAGCTTATTAACTATGCACCTCTTCTTGCTCTCCCGCCCAACTCCCGTTGTAAGCCTGGCTGAAGGGCGGTCCTAAGAGGCAGGGCGACGATGACGAGCCAGAGGGATGGATCATTCCGCTACACCATCTACTGGCTATTATTGTTATAACATTATTTTCAAGACATATTATTTTTATTTTTTCACCAGAAGGCAGCAATCTGCCTCAATACATGACACATTCTCATATTTTCTTAATGTTTAAATTTATAGAAGTGTAGGTCTTTACTGTAGTGAAGTTACATAAATTAGCTTATTTGCATTTGCAAATGAAAGGAGATTTTTAGATGTAAATTGGATCAAAAAAAAAAAAAAAAAACAACAACATAAAATCCCAAAAGAAGTGTATAATTGTTATTTATGACTACAAACAGTAAAGTAAGCAGCCCTTATAGGAGGATTAAGGAATAGGAGGGTTAAGGAAATTGAACAAGCATCAGAAATCCTTTTGTGTGTGTGTGTGTGTGTGTGTGTGTGTGTGTATCTATATATATATATATATATATATATATATATATATATATATATATATATATATATATATATATATAAAACATATCAACAAACTCTTTCAATAGTGTAAATAAAGCAACGCTTTAGGTAAAGGAGTGTAAATAAATTACAGCCAAATAAACTGTTAAAATGATCATAGACAAAAAATATACTGTATGCTGATGAACACAGTTATGAGTTAAACAAAAAAAAAAAAAACACTGAGACCCAGAAAAAACACTATAATGTTGCCCTGATTCTGTTCTCTGGGTTTTCCATCACCAGCCTGGACATTAGGAAGGAATGTGTTTTTCAGCCCCTTTGAGGCCCCTGGTTTAAACAAAACTATAAGCTGAGGCTTCCTTGTCCCTTTCCTCTCCTCTCCTCTCATCTCCTCTCTTCTGCTCTCTCTCTCTCTCTCTCTCTCTCTCTCTCTCTATCTGTCGTGGATTTTCTCTGATGTTGCATCTGCTTTATGTCTTTATCTAAGAATAAAAGAGGAGTCCCTTGTCTTTGAAGAAATGCTGCGTACCACAGCAGACATCGCCACTCAACTGGAGAGCTCCTCTCGAGCCCTGCATGTGGAGTTGATGAAACAGCTGAGAAAGAACATGAGACAGCCTCGCTAAACTAAATGACGCAGTGGGAAACCATCCGACCTGGAAAAATATATAGTGTTATTTGACAAGTCACATCCATATTTATTTGTAATGTTTTAATAACAGTGAACTTTTCTTTAAAAAACATTATTTTATTTTATTTTTACAGTTATGTAGCTTCCTGTGATTAATTGAGTACTGATTTGATAAAACAACTGTTCTTACATGCGTTTTACGACACCAAGACAAAAATCTCTTCTCTGAAACAGCAATATTATCAGAGGATGGATTGAAACTCGAACAGTATGTTTCTTTCCAAGCTCTTGTCGGGTGTTAATTTGTGAGCCATTTTAAAGACATAATGTCTTTGTGTACAAGAAAATTGAAGAAATAATCATGGCAGTGAAGTGGCATCTTAAAAGGAATATTACCTTTCCAAGTACACACAACTACACAGTTATGGTCTCACTGTCTTGGTGCTAGGGAGCAGATGGTGAAAAGTGAGGGTCTGGAAATCAGCATGCATGAACTACTTGCTTTCTCTCTCTACAATGTATGAGGAGAAAGAAAAAAAGAAGAAGAAGAAGAAGAAAAAAACGACATGGCAGTGATGTCACTGTGGAATAAAAAAAAAAAAAAACTTGATTTGGCAACTTGAAGCCAGAATCAAGAGAACACTCCAGTTAAGCTGAACTCTTTGTGACAGAATATATTTTAAGTGTACTATTGCAGACAGTTGTGGTCACTTTCCTGTATGTGTATCTTTGAAGAAGTTGTATGTTTAGAAAGCCTATGTACATGTATTTTACTGTAACTACATGAAAAATAAAAATTGAAATGTCGTGTGGTACTGTTTTTCTTGATGTAATGTGATGTGATGTGATGTGATGTGATGTAGGCCTGCCTCATAGAGGTGGGTATAAGTTGTGGAAATGTTAACATTAGCTATGGTTTAATATTATATTCACAGAAAATGAATTGTGTGCAAAAGAATAAAGTTTGAAGTAAGGAGTTACAAGAAGTAACATTTAGGCTACTTGTATAAATTGGGTACAACAGGGCTAAAGGCCCCATGGGGTAAAAGGCACTTTTTTTTTCTTTTTTTTTTTTCTTCTCCCAAAAACACTAAACAGCAACAAAAACTACCACAGTACTTTCGTTAACACCTGATTTTCACTATACACTGCAAAATATTCCTGATCCATGAGATCACTAAAGTACAATTTTGAGGTAATTTAATCTAATATTTAATCATTTTAAAAATGTTGCAAATCATTGTAGCTAATGAAAATCCCTGAAATTATCACAATTATTTTGACACAAAATTCATATTTGTCAGTTTCAATTTTGTTGGACAGTTTTTTAATAAGTGTGCAATAAGTGAAATGCTCAAATTTGGAGTAAAAAAGCCCCCCTGTTGCAGCCCCCCCTGTTTCAAAGTGGGCTCACACTGACTGATCCAATCACAATGGAGATTAATTTGTTTATAGAATACTTGAGATGTTATGAAATGCCAAATGAGATTGAAATCAACAGAAAATGGTTAACCCCTTTCTGAAGTGGTTATTCTGAGTAAGCATTATCTTAATATCCTGCGACCCCATGTCCACATCCGTGGACATTATGTTTTGGCTTCGCTATAGCCTATGCATTATTTTATTTCATTTAATCCAACTGATCTCAGTTCAGGAGACTCTGGGATGTCATTAAAGGGTTAAATTTTCGACACACTGAGTCATGTGACAAAACAACATCATGCCGATCTCATCAGAGCTCGTCTTTGGGAGAAACGACAACAAAACTACACCTGGTAAGAAACCTCATTAAGTTTTTACATTAAACCTGTTTGAGACAAAAGATTAAAGTCTGTAGTTTCATCCGATATGCGATTTTAAAAATGTAATCGATTTATCGCATAATGGCATGCTGTTAAACACAATGACCACGTATGTGGACTATAGGCTCATTTTCCTTAAAATGTCCTATATTCACTGTGCATTATCACATTGAGAATCAATGGATGCTCCCAAAAGGTGGAAAAGTTTGCTTTCAGAGGCTTTATATGGAGTGAGAATGATAATAAGGTGCATTTCAAACTGTTCTGAGACCAGTGCAGACAGACAGCACACTGGAGGTTAAGTCATTCCCTAATTAGGGAGCAAGGGAGCATCCTATAGCTTTCCTATGCAGCCAAGTGCTTTCACTCCTTATATCTAGTCAAAAGTTCAGTTTCAGGTTGCAAATGATTTTTGGAACACTCAACATGTTTGGCAGACATAGGACAATGGTAATCTGTACATAGATTCATGCTAAATGTTATTTTAACATGGCTGGCAGTGACTGGATGATGCTGGCCATTACTTTGAATCAGAATTATTTATGCTCATTTCTGATGTAATGTCTGTAACGCCTCAAAAACATGAATAACCAACACTCCTGGAAACATAGTAAACAATTTGATAAAAATAAAAAAAATCTGACTTTCTATAGCTTGGTATTATTAAAAATTTCACAACTTAGTCCACATATTTGGACATACATTTTTAGGAAAACTATTTGGTCTAAAACTAACTAACTGATTTGTTGCATGTTTCTTAGGGGCTACTTGTTACAAATCAAAAAGGGGAATGAAAAATGCACACAGTAGTCATGCTCGTGTCTCAGGAGGTTAATTTGTTACAAAAAAAAAAAAAAAAAAAAGCATCTTCCTGCCCAAAAAGTATTTTAAAGCTGTGGTGTACTTTTAGTAAGGTGATAAGGTTTGCCTTTATTTGCCTAAGCTGACAAATTTTGTCTCTATATTTACACAATATCACTATAACCCCTCTGGTGGGCCTTTTACTGTACCCCAAGTGTTGGGTAAATGGCTCCCTCACCACCTTTTATTTTTATTTGTATGAATTTTAATCAAAACAGCCTTTCATTATTATTTCTTTTCACACAAATCATGTTGCTCCATCAATATTCAATAAAAAAATATTTATTTTTTTTCCATCTTTGTGAACAGAAAAAAAGCACATTTTCCTTAAGGTGTGCCTTTAGCCCTGTTGTAGTCCACCCCTGTTTATGCAAACTTAAGTGTAGCTAATGCAAGAAGACGTACTAGGTCTACTGAGACGTATTAGGCTATTGCCCACACTAGTTTGACTCACAACTTATTTCTAGACGTTAAAAAAAGTAATTAAACAAACGGTTCTCTCAGTCTCTTTATGCACTCAGTGAAATTGCGCGCCGTTATAACCTCCTGATTCCACTCTCGCTTCCCATCAACATTAATTCAGCTACCCTGACCTCTAGCGGTGACTGGTTGCAAAACAATTTAAGGACTTTTTAATACAGCATGAATCAGGTTGAAATCAGAACATTTGTGAAATGCTTTGGTCTAAACGTGTTCAAGCATCCTGTAAATGTGAGCTTATTATAGTGTTGTTATGAATGAAAAACAATTTTAAATTCGTTACAAATGGAAAATCGGGTAATTGTGGAACACGTCCGAGCTCGAGAACTTGTGTTGAGGTCCCTCCCTTTCTGTCTGACATGAAAGTAGAAAAACAGACTGAGAGAGGGGATGTTCAGTATGGAGTAAACACTGGACACAGCAGGAGCCGTGAGTGCGAAAAACATCTATGCACATTATTATAACACAAATGGAGTCACTCTGGGATATATCTGCTTTTAAACATTCTTCTTTATAGATGCATATAACAACATAATACGTTTGCCGTACGGAATCTGCGTTCGTGAACTCAGTGCCTTAAACTGAACAGGTGACAAACTGAACAGACGAAATTTAGCTCTCGGGAAGAGAAGAAAAGTTCGGGCTTGGATAAACATAAACACTATTGTTTTTTGTTTTTTTTACAACGTAATATATTTTTGCACCGATTATCTTTGCATCTCAATTCAACTTGTAAGTAAGTGGCAAGGATATTTTTGACCCAAGAACATCACACCTTTAGTAGCCCAAGATATAGAATAGCCTATGATACTAAAACAGAATACAAAAGCCATGAAAAACACTGAAGTATACGGACAATGGTGTGTGGGACAAAGTGGAAAATATAAAAGTGTATTGAAAGCAGGAGTGTAATTGACTGTATGATGGAGCGCACTGGGACTCACTGGTTGTTTCCGAGGATCACCCTTCTCTGTATTATCCTATGTGAGTCAAGTAAGTTTCACTTCTGATTTTTTTTTTAACCTTTCTTACTAATATTTCATATGAATGTTTTTTAAGAGACTGCGCAAAACCAGTTAATCAGACTTTAGGCTATCCTACAAAAATAAAAAACAAAAGTTGCATTTGTTTATTTGTTTACTGTAAAAAGTGGTAACCTGATATAACCTATGAAATTAGTTTTGTTGGTGTAACCTGAATCAATGTATTCAGGTTAATTCAATAATGTTAGATATTTTTTAACTTGACTAAAACTAGTAAATTAAAATGTCACCACATGTGATGAAGGCCTTTTTTTTTTTTTTTTTTTTCAGTGTATCCACCATATGTATTGCCAATGTGCATTGTGCTTTTGATATTCATTTTGAGTAAAGGGAACAAACTGCGATAGTGTAAATTGGGTTTTCACATGCATGGAGAAAAGAGTATGCATTAGAATGGCATGCACGAGTGCCAGTAAAATGAAAACGTCCTCTCCACGGCCAAGTTGGTGCTTAAATCAAGGGAGATTTATTGGTCTTCCTCATCAGCCTGCGTTTACACCAGCACTCACCACGAGCGTCTCTTCATTTATGTTAGCGCTCGCTGTCAGCAGCCGCTTGAGTCCGTGATTAATGATTAACACTGCGGGCATCGGAGACCACTGGCATTGGCCGCGTTTAAAGATTCACTTAACAGCCAATATTTGCACTGGATTTGCTTGAGAACGTCCAGCCCTCTGGAAGGTTTCCAGAGTTGAACACAGATACACAATGAGGCAAGTTTTCACCCAGTTTCAGGTTCGAGGCATTGATCTAAGCGACTGGAAGACTCAAGTCAATCCCTCCACCTGCTCGGCTCTGAAGAACAGATGCGCTGTTTGGTGAGGCAGGGTTCCTCATAGTCGCCTAACTGGAACTGTGAACGAGGCCACAATTCTTTTGTTCCTACATTACCATGGTTATCATAGCTTCCTCCTACCATAGCTACAGCTATTATTACTACTTTAAAACCATAATAAATGAATATGAGACCACCTCCAAGCAGTGTATGGTAGCCTAAGCTAAGATATTTAATTGATCATCATATCATATCTTCATGTCATATCATACAATTTTGTTTCTTTTTTTGATGACAATGGGGGCTAATACCAAGTTAGTGCAGTTTATTTTATTTTAGAGGGAAACTATTGTTACCTTGGTGAATGGTTGTGGAGGCCCAAACTGAAAAATTGTAACCTAAAATGTGCTTCATGTGATAACTTCTAAATGAACTGGTTTTATAAGCCAAAAATATTATCTAAAGGAATTTTTCACCCCAAAAGGAGAATTCAGTCAGGACCACTTCTTCTGTCAACTGAACACTTGACTGAATACTTAAAATAATTATTTTATCCACTTATTGAAGCAATCTGTTGGTGTTGGCGGTATGGTTCTGTTCTGGAAAAACTGTCCACCCATCCATGCAGCTCTGCATGGACAGACAGAGCAGGGAGTGCATCAAATAAAAACCCCCATGGGTAACAGAACAGATCCATCAGAAATATTACAACACTGTACAGTTTTTTTAAACATTCTGACAGTGCAACAAGGTACAGTCCTTCATGAATAATAGATTAAATGGACACTTAATAGAACTTCAAATACTGTATATCAAATTGATTAATCAAGAACAAGGCGCAATAACACATGAAGAAATGTCCTTAGGTGAAGACTGTAAAAAAAAAAGAAAAAAAAAAAAAGAAAAGTAAATTGGTTAACAGGCAGTTACCTTAAAAATATATGGGGGGAAAAAAATGATTGTTAACACAATTTAACACAAAGCCAATACATGTAATTTTACGGTAAAATGATGTAAAATAATTTTTTATATTAAAAAGTATCATTTCACTATATGATTAATGGTAAAAATATATATTATGTTTAACAAGAGTGTACATGTACTTTTTATGGTAAATGATTGTTAAAGTTATGGTAAAAAACAATAATCTGGCATTCCCAGAATTCCCTGCGCTGAGCCATCACATTTCATTATGTTTTATGGAAATAGTTATGTTCCTTCTTATTTTTAATATCAGTTATGTACATTGATGTGTTCCATATTATATTTTATGTAGTTAATGTTTATTGCATTATTTTAATTTCACATGAGTTACCCTGGTGGCGTTATGTGTGAGTGACACTGAGCACTGTCTCTACATGTTTATTGGTCATTGCTCCTGGAAGGGCCACTATTGATTAACTTTATGTCATCATGTGCTCTTCTTTTGTTCCTATGGTGTTTAAAGCAGATTATTGTAGTTCCAGAAGGCTGATATATTAAATTTGTATAAATTAATATTATAAACAATAGTGAACTGTAAAATACAGGCACCAAACTGACAACCTGTAATGCCTGAAACATAGTCGCAATTTTGTTTTATGGTGAATTTCAGACAATCACAGCTGCCGGTATAATTTCACAGAACTTACTCATGTTTTTTAACAAGTGCGTTTTTACTTTTAGGTATAAACTAATTTGGGTTACATATTTATTTTAGAAATATAAAATACCCAAAAATACTCTCTGATTGATTTGGTGATTGTTTTCAACTCGTATGCCCATTAAATGCTTCAAAAAGCCAGAAATGTGCCAGAGGGAAGAAAATGTTTCCCTTCTCGTCTGCAGGGCACTGATTGTATTCCCCAGCAGTGCTTGGTTTTCATATCATGCCCCACTGTGCTAATACCCTCTGGTGCAGACCCTAAATCTGACTTGTTAATGACATGTTGTCATTCCCCAGAGTATGACTCATTGTGCAGGCATATCTCTAGGGAGCTTGCTGCTCCACACAGCAAATCACTGTGCCCAGAGAGCAACTCCAGCTCTCAAATAGCTTGCCTGACACATACTATGTGCAAACACTCTCCTCAGGGTTCTGTGTTAATGCCTCCTCAGCTCAGAGATGAAACCTGAATTGGCCTGCTTAATGGCATCCAGGCTCTGTCCTGCAGATGTGTCAACCAAAGGTGCAGAGATTACAGAACATCTACTCCATCAAAAGGAAGAGCTAGCCACACTGGCCCAGATATCATAAAAACTTGTAGACTTCTTGTATGTCAGGTATTTGCAGAATCATAGCAAAAGCCTTGAGATAGCACTTTTTTTCTTAAAGTAAAATAAATAAACTTTTTTTCCTAAAATAAGTAAGCTTAAATCTGTTTCTGTAACATTCAGTATAAGTTTGTGGAGTAATTTGACTGGAAACTTTTGTGAGCAAATCAATTACTGCCAGCCGACGGGCAAAGAGTGATGATTCATGGTTGGAGAAATGAATGAGAGTTAATCCCCTGATAGAAGCTCTCTAATACTGTATGTTTTAGTTATTTAACATGGAAAAAGTGTGGTCAGTAAGCATGTCCCTAGATATATTAATAGACTCTCGCTGTCTTTCCATCACTTCAATTACAGTAAGTCTCTTACCTCCTGATTTCACACGCCTTCATTTCTTAAAGGGATGATTCAGCCAAAAATAAAAATTCTGTTATCATTGACCCAACTTCATGTACATCTAAACCTGTATTATGACAAAGGAGATGACATTAGGCAGAATGTTATCCTCAGTCACTATTCACCAATCAATTCCATCAATTTCATTGTATGGAAAAAAGAAGCAGTGAAAAGTGAATGGTGACTGAGGCCAACATTCTTTTTAACATCTCTTTTTGTGTTCCACGAAAGAAAGTCATACAGATTGGGAACAATATAAGGGCACATAAATAATGACAGAATTGTAACTTTTGGGGGAACTATCTCTTTAAGAAAGAAAGGCATGTAAAATCGCAAGTTTAGAGACTACATCAGATGTTGAAGTCTATGCATGACTGACATTATATGCCAAGTTGTGGATAGGACAAAAGAACAGTAACTCTTAAAAATGTGTGTGTGTGTGTGTGTGTGTGTGTGTGTGTGTGTGTGTGTGTGTGTGTGTGTGAACTTTGAAAGAACCTAATAAGCTAGACTGGGTATGTAAAATCCATCCTTGTACATGTCAAGTCAACACTTATAAAATATTCTATCATAATTTTATCACAATATTCTATAATATCATTTTCAAAATCTTGGTTTAATATTGTAAGTAGATTTTCACTTAAAACATTTTATTTAAAAAGTAAAGTAAGTTTTTGAGTTTTATGTCTTTTTTTCACTGCCAGTTTCTTGTTGTGAGAAGACTCACTCACATGCCGAAGATGAGCTCTTCAAAAAGCTATTTGATGGCTACAACAAGTGGTCAAGACCTGTGCCAAACACCTCTGATGTCGTCATTGTCAAGTTTGGTTTATCTATCGCCCAGCTGATTGATGTGGTAAGTTTCTTCTATAGCTTGAAATGAACAGATCAAAGTTAAAGTAAAATTCCAGGTTCAATACAAGTTGAGCTCAATCAACATTTGTGGCATAATGTTGATTACCATAAAAAAATTACTTTGACTCATCCCTCCTTTTCTCTAATACAAAGCAAAAATCGAGGTAACAGTGAGGCACTTACAATGGAAGTGAATGGCTCCAATTTCTGGAGGGTTTAAAGTCACAAATGTGAAGCTTATAATTTTATAAAAGCACTTACATTAATTCTTCTGTTAAAACTGGTTTATTATTTGAGCTGTAAAGTTGATTAAATTGAAATTTTTATGGTCATTTTTGGATTTTAGGGTTTACAGCATTATGTCGTCATGGCAACGAAGTTGTAACATTGGATATAACTTTACATAGAAAAGGTTAGTAAGCAATTTAATCACACTAAAATCATGTTAACACGCATATTGTTTATGTCTTGAGGCTATACTTTTAAAACAGTGAGTATTTTAACGGTTACAAATTGGCCCAATTCACTTCCATTGTAAGTGCCTCAATGTAACCCAGATTTTTGCTTCTTTTTTTTTAAAGAAAAGGAGGGACGGGTCTAAATTTATTTTTGTGGTAATCAACATTATGCTACAATGCTGTCGATTGAACTTAACTTGTTTTGAACCCGGAATATTCCTTTAATAAAGAAAGATTGTTTGAAAATCAGAGTCATGCTAATTGTCATTATTTCATAATAACTTTAGCAAGTCAGCAGTTAAAAATTGTTTCTACCAATTGTATGGTTTAATATAAAAATGAGGAGCAATGAAAAAAACTTGTGATTATGTTTTTTTTTTACTATTTACTACATACACCTCTGAGAAAAGTAAGATGAATTAAGTCCCTTTGTCATATGAGGTTATTATTAGGTTTTTAAAAAGCCTTTAATTGCAAAGCTTCTGAAAATTATTTGCAGTTTCAATATAGCCTACGCCTGAAGTGCATCCTTGATAATTGTCTAGGAAAAACCAGGGTCTAAAAAATATACATACAGTATATTGCAAATATATTATTTGCCTCCACAAAGACAAAATTGTTAAAATGAATCCTTGTTTTAAAAAAGAATCAGTCTGTATAGGAGGTTCTTTAAAGATACTTTGTAAACATTAATTTCATAAATGTGGTAACGCCAACCTCTTACGTTGCTATATTAAGGACCCCGAGACCATCTTGATGAATTATGATATATGCCCCTTGAAGGTTCCAGGTCCATCAGGAGATTAAAAGTATAAGGTGTATGTGACCCCTTTCAAGCCTTCTGCTGGAGCAAACCCAGCATCTTGACTCATTTAATACATACAATCTCCTGTCTTCCATCCCTCCTCCCTCTTCCCTCCACAGGATGAGAAGAATCAGATGATGACCACAAATGTCTGGCTAAAGCAGGTTTGTACAGCAGATAAATGTTAAAGTTAGTTCACTCAAAAATGAAAATTCTCTCATCATTTACTCACCCTCATGCCATCCCAGATGTGTATGACTTTCTGTCTTCTGCTGAACACAAATTATTTTTAGAAGAATATCTCAGCTCTGTAGGTCCTCACAATGCAAGTGAATGGGTACCAAAATTCTGAAGCTCCAAAATACACATAAATGCAGCATAAATGTAATCTAGACTCCAGTGGTTAAATCTATTTGAGAAACAGCTCAGTATCGAAGTCCATTTTTACCATAAATTCTCCTCCCTGCCCAGTAGGCAGCGATCTGCACGAAGAATGCAAATCACCAAAAACAAAAGAAGAATGTGAAAGTGGAGATTGATAGTAAAAAAAAAAAAAAAAACTTAAATATTGATCTGTTTCTCACCCATACTTATTATATTGCTTCTGAAGACATGGATTTAACCACTGGAGTCATATGGATTACTTTTATGCTGCATTTATGTGCTTTTTGGAGCTTCAAAATGTTGGTACCGATTCACTTGCAATGTGAGGACCTAAAGAGCCGAAATATTCAGTCATACACATCTGGGATGGCATGAGGGTGAGTAAATGATGAGATACGTTTCCTTTTTGGGTGAACTATGCCTTTAAGGAACTTAACCCAAAAATAAAAACCATGTAGAATGTATTGTTATATTTTCATGTGATTGCAAAGAATGGGGACTGAAGTGTTCATGTTTTAAAAAGGATGCAAAGGCACCATTAAAGTATCATAAAAGTCATCTATACGATGCATACATTGTAAATACAAGTCTTCTAAAGCCATACGGTAGCTTTGTGTGAGGAATAAACCAAAATTGAAGTTGTTTTTAATTAATAATCCTTAATTCATAGATCTGTTAACCTCTGCGACTGGGATCAGTCTGAATTATTAACAAATCAGATTTGTTGAAAAGATTTGACTAAAAAGAATGATTCCTTCATGAATCAAACATTGTTACTTCTTTTATGATCTCACGATTGTGGCACTCTAGGGTGGATGTCAAGATTTTAGTGAATTCCTTAGAAATGTGGAATGGAGAAAAAAGTAACCATGAATATGATACGATATGATACAATACTACTTTATACTTTATACAGTTGGTTCATCAGGTCATAAAAGTGTTGAATAATAATAATAAAAAAAAAATAACATAAATGTGGCAAATGTGATGGTAGCCTAGACATTTTGTAGTGTAGCATATTGCTTTTACTTATATCTTTGTGGCCTCTCATTCAGGAGTGGAATGACTATAAACTACGATGGAAACCTTCAGACTACGACAATGTGACTTCTATCAGGGTTCCATCTGAACTTATCTGGGTTCCAGACATAGTCTTGTACAACAAGTGAGTAACTACTTATTTAAACAAAACAACACTCAAACTTGTGTTGTACATCAGCAGATATTTCTACAAGTTAGAAGGTGATAGATGTAAGCTGTAAATGCTTTGTAGATGGATACAAATGCTGAGCTGGTCCTCAGAAGTGTACCATGGGTGACAATATATATAAGGTATATGAACGTAGTATACAGTGTCACTGGAGTTACATCTCACAAACTCACTCACGCACATTAAACCGGGATTTCAAGGCTATATATGTATGAAGGCAGTTCATACAATAACTATAGCTACTATGTCCATTACTCATATTTGTAATTGCATGGACTGCAGCCAGTTTTAGATGTTTTTTTTTATTTTATTTTTTTTCATTAAGGAGCAATTAAGTGGCCCATTGGCTTTTTTTTTTTTATTTTTTTTTTTTTTTTACTGTTATGAGGGCTTTTTTTTTTTCTAACCATACAAAATATAATTTGTATAATCCTTTTATGTAAAATAATTAAATAAAATAAAATACTTATTCAGTCTATATAATTTATGCATAAATTGTGTATAACTAGGCCCAGAAAAAAATATTAAGAAATACAGTATATCAGATGTTACAAATAAGATAGAGGATTTTTTTATTTTTTTTTTATTTTATTTTTTTTTTGCCCCTCAATTTTGGGCCATTTTTTTTTAATTTTTTTTTAAAGTTTTTGTCACTTTCTGTGTCCCCCATTAATTTCTGATCCTGATTGCAGCACTGTTTCTGTTTTTCCAATAATGAAATAAATAATAATTAATAAAAAACATGCAACGGTTGTACAGGAAATATTAAAATATAATATCTATACTTACTGTTGCCTCTAACTCAAAGCAAAGATTTAAATGTGTCAGTCGGTAGTCAAGTACAGCAAAAAATAACAATCAAAGTCATTATTACTACATTTCGCTTAAGTGTAAGATGCAATAAATCGAATTACAGCTTTTAATAAAGCTGCAACTGATCACATAAATTGCTTTGTTGTCCTCTTCAGTGCAGATGGGGAGTTTGCGGTGACCCACATGACAAAAGCTCACCTCTTCCACACAGGTAAAGTGCGCTGGGTTCCACCTGCCATCTACAAGAGCTCATGCAGCATTGATGTCACCTTCTTCCCCTTTGACCAGCAGAACTGCAAGATGAAGTTCGGCTCGTGGACTTATGACAAAGCCAAGATCGACCTGGAGCGTATTGAGAACACTGTGGATCTGAAAGATTACTGGGAGAGCGGCGAGTGGGCCATCATCAATGCTGTAGGAACCTATAACACCAAGAAGTATGACTGCTGCCATGAGATCTACCCTGACATCACCTACTTCTTCATCATTCGTCGTCTTCCTCTTTTCTACACCATCAACCTTATCATTCCATGCCTTCTCATCTCCTGCCTCACCGTGCTGGTCTTTTACCTGCCATCAGACTGTGGGGAGAAGATCACACTGTGTATCTCCGTTCTCCTCTCTCTAACCGTCTTCCTGCTGCTCATAACAGAAATTATCCCATCTACCTCGCTGGTTATTCCACTTATTGGTGAATATCTGCTCTTCATTATGATCTTCGTCACCCTGTCCATCGTTATCACTGTCTTTGTGCTTAATGTGCACCACCGATCCCCCAGCACTCATAAGATGCCCCATTGGGTGCACTCAGTCTTCTTGGATTTGATCCCTCGGTGGCTGTGTATGCGCAGGCCTGCACCTGACAGTCGACGCAGACAGAAACCTCTCCTCCTGCAGCGCCAGGGGCATGTTATAACATCAAGAGTACTTGGACCAGCAACTACGCCCATCAGTACATCTACTAGCTGGTTCAGAGGTGATAACTCTGGGGAGGACGAGTCTCGCAGGCGCTGCTGTTATAAGGATTTAGAACATGGGATGCTATCTTCAGCTATCCCTCTTTCGTTCCAGCCCACTTCACCCTGTCCTCTTGGCTCGACTCCACCCCCTCTACATAAATATGGCCCCTCCCCTAGACTGGAGATGGGCGTGGCTTCCAGGCAGCTCGGTGGTAGAGCTTATGCCACAAAGTGGCCTGACAACATAATATCAGAGAACCCAGGGTTCCCGCTCTCCCCCAGTGTCCTGCAAGCTCTGGAGGGGGTTCACTACATAGCAGACCACCTGAGAGCAGAAGATGCTGACTTCAGTGTAAGTTCCTCTAAAAAATTATTTATAATGGGCCATTTTGGTCACACTTTTTATACGGTGCTGAGTAATACTAATGAACATTGTACTCAATATACAGTGGGCCCAAAAAGTATTTAAAAGGATAGTTCACCCAAAACAAAAATTCTGTCATCATTTACTCACCCTCATGTTGTTCCAAACCTGTATGACTTGTGCCTAACTGCACCACTTTCTATCTTCCTTGAAACATATTCACTTTCATTGTATTGTCTAATATCTCCTTTTGTGTTCCACTGAATAAAAAAGTCACAGTTTTGGAACCAGGGCCACCTGCAGGATTTCATCTCGGGGTGCGCACAGAAACCTGACCAAGCAGAGATCCGTACTCTTTATGTTGTCCCAGGGAGAATTATTTTTTATTTATTTTTTATTTTTTTGCATAAACAGAACCAAAGTGTCCAATTGTGACATTTAGAGAAGAATTTTTACAGTTTTTTATTTATTTATTTTTGCATTTGTGTAACATTAACTTAACTACTGACTATAACAATATTGCAGTTTCTAAAGAATTTATTAACATGGCTCAACAGTAGTTGAAGTTTCTCAGTTAATTTTCAAAAAAGGAGCCGTATTTCAATGATTGTAGGTAGATATCCACTAAATCCTGCACTCATTTTGCTCTCTGTGTTCCTAAGTATCCCGTTTAAAGAAATAGTTCTCCAAAACAATTTACCATTCTCTCATCATTTACTCACCCTCATGCAGTGTTGGGTAAGTTACTCTAAAAAAGTAATTCATTACTAACTACTAATTACATCTTCCACAGTGTAATTAGATTACTGTACTAATTACTCTGTCTCAAAAGTAATTGCATTACGTATTACTAATTATTTTCTAAAACCCTTATCAACCTCGACCAGATTAAAAATACAAGGATAGACATGAAACTGTTCTTTTAATTCTTTCAAATAAATAATATAAAATCAAATAAATTATTAATGTCCAAAGAATTTAAGGGGGTAGCATTAAATTAGAAAACATACATTTTAACATTAGACCATACATTTTGATTTTAAATTCACTATTGTTTTATATATAATTGTTCTATAGTCTATAATTACATCAGAAGTAACTGTAATTAAATTACTGAAAAATTAAGAGTAATCCCTTACTTTACTTTTTTCAATGAAACCCAACTGCCCAACACCCAACTGCCCCCATGCCATCCCGGATGTGTATGACTTTCTTCTTCTGCTGAACACAAAGATTTTTAGAAGAAAATCTCAGCTCTGTAGGTACATACAAGGCAAGTGAATGGTGACAAAAAAATGGAAGCTCCAAAAAGCACATAAAGGTAGCATAAAAGCATACACGTAATCCATAAGACTCCAGTGGTTAAATCTGTGTCTTCAGAAGCAATATGATAGGAGTGGGTGAGAAACAGATCAATATTTAAGTCCTTTTTTACTATAAATCTCAACTTTCACTTCCACATTCTTTTTCTTTTGTTTTTGTCAATTCACATTCTTTGTGCATATTGCCACCTACTGGGCAGGGAGTAGAATTTATAGTAGAAAAAGGACTTAAATATTGATCTGTTTCTCACCCACACCCATCGGATCACTCATATAGATTTAACCACTGGAGTCGTATGGATTACTTTTATGCTGCCTTTATGCGCTTTTTTTTAGGAGTTTCAAAATTCTGGCCACCATTCACTTGCAATGTATGGACCTACAGAGATGAGATATTCTTCTAAAAAATCTTTATTTGTGTTCAGCAGAAGAAAGAAAGGTATACACATCTGGGATGGCATAAGAATGAGTAAATGATGAGAGAATTTTCATTTTGGGGTGAACAAGCCCTTTAACTATTTTACTAATTGAGAAACCGCTCCAAACTAATTATAACAGAATTTTAATTTTGGATGAACTATCCCTTTTAACCACACTTAGAAACACACTTGAATGTCTTAGCATTATATAATAAAATGTCAAAGTAAGTGGCATTTATTTTAAAGAAAGATAGCTCAAGCACACTTTTCAAGTAAAATGCATCACAAAAAAGTTTGTCAAGTTACAAATGATTAAACAATAAAAATTAGGTTTATTTTGACACTTTCTCATTGCTAAACTTAGTGGAACATGTCCAAAGTTAATGTCCTGAACTACACCTGTGTTTGCTACAGTAGGACACCTGTGTTAACTTGAGGGGAACTGACTTCATACTAAATAAGAAAAAAAAAAAAAAACACTAATAATCACCTTGAGACCAGCTGGTTAAAAGTATTTGCAAAACGTGCTAAGAAAAGTTAAATTAATTCAGAGGAAAGGTTTAGCATCATTTGTATACATGTGCTACTTCTTTTCATATTTTGTATCTAATGCAATGAAAGTCATACAAGTGTGACTTTAAAGTGTTCAAAATTGTCAAAATAATTTTAGGGGGCCACTGTGTATCCTATTTATTATAGAGCTGTCTTTACTTACATGTTGTCATACTTACTGCTATTCTACTTAATTATAGCATGCCTAACATGGACACTGATGTAACATGTAACTGCCATTTTTATGATGTTTGTCTTAATGTGCATGCATAGAACGCACCTGTGCTGTGCACACGCCACTCATTTATGGGGCTTATCTCTTCATACAGGTTAAAGAAGATTGGAAGTATGTTGCTATGGTAATAGACAGGATCTTCCTATGGATGTTCATCATAGTTTGTTTGCTAGGCACAATCGGGCTCTTTCTGCCGCCTTGGCTCGCAGGCATGATCTAGAAAACATACCAATAAATAAATTATATGGACAATGAGGACATTTACGTGATATGTGCTTCCACAGGAAGAACCAGCATGAGGACACAATGCTCCTCCCATCAGGGAGCAAAATCACTTAGTAAGTGGTGAGATTTCACCTGTGTTGGATAAGATGCATGTTTGACATCAGGAATGTAACACCAAGGGCCTGATATTTTTCTTACTTCCATTGCACCTCTTTAAAAGAGTGTAAAGAAGCTTGTATGTGAAAATTCTTGTATATGAATGTATAACCTTGAAATTCTGTTAAAAATATTCGATCAACGTTAAAAGTGCCAACTGTAAAACCACTGAGTTTGGTATCTCTCTTTTCTTGTTACTGTTCACATCATGGAGACTTTAGGGAATAGTTCACTTAAAACAATGAAAATTATGTCATCATGTACTCACACTCACGTTGTTCCAAACACATATGACATTCTTCTGTAGAACAAAAAAGATTTAATGCAGAATTTTAGCAGAAGTCACTATTTACTTTCATTGCATCTTTTTTTTTCCATACTATGAAAGTGAATGGTGACTGAGGCTATCTCCAACATTAAAGGAATATTTCACCCAAAAAAATGTAATTCTTTAATCACTTACTTACCTTCATGCCATCCCAGATGTGTATGACTTTCTTTCTTCTTCTGAACACAAAGATGTTTATAAAACTATTTCAGCTCTGTAATGCAAGTGAATGGTAACAAGAAATGTATATTCTTTTTGAAGCTCCAAAAAGCATATAAAAGTATTCAAGTTCAGTGGTTACATCCATGTTTTCAGAAGCGATATGAGGTGTGGGTGAGAAAAAGATCAATATTTAAGTACTTTTTACAATAAATGTCCACTTTCACATTCTTCTGTTTTTGGTGACTCGCATCCTCTATGCATATCGCCACCTACTGGGCAGGGAGGAAAAACTGTTTCTAACCCATGGATTTAGCCACTGGAGTAATATGGATTACTTTTATGATGCCTTTATATGCTTTTTGGACCTTCAAAGTTCTGGACCTACAGAACTGAAATATTCTTCTTAAAATCTTTGTTTGTGTTCAGCAGAAAAAAAGAAAGTCACATATCTGGGATGGCATGAGGGTGAGTAAATGATGAGATCATTTTCATTTTTGGGTGAAATATCACTTTAAGCCTAACATCTCCCTTTGTGAAGCAAAACCACTAGAGAACCACTGATTTACAAGGCATAATGTTGCTCAGCTAAACACTTATAGTATGTTTTAAGATATGCTTAAAACTGTCATATTCCCTGCTACATAATGTTTTCAGTGCTTTTGTCACAATGATAAATGTAATTGATGCATGTCATCAGTTATCTAACATATTTCATCATGAGGAGGAATTAATGTTCAATGATGCTGTGGAAGTCAAATTGTACAGGTAACATCTGAATTGGGACATCTTTTAATGGTATTTGCAAACATAAAATGATAAAGAAAGCATATTTGCTGGGTTATGTGATTCTCAAATATTTTGGTCAACAATACTCAAACATGTCATTAATAAGTAAAGAAAAGAAAAAAAGAAACAAAGTAAAGTCGCAGAATATAATGCATGATCTGTTAAATGATAAAACCTTACAGGGTGAGCCTAACATATGACTGCAAAACAATACAAACAGTTGAATGCACAGTGAAGCTGTTTCCTCTGTTATTGCATCACAATTACATCTTATACCAACAGACTATACAGTCTGTCCCAGCAAGTCTTTTCTCAGAATCATTGTGGAACAATTGAAACAACTGTCAGTCAGTTAATGAATACTCAATCTGTGAGTCAATATGTTTGTTTAGGACCAGAGTCCTAAACTCATTCTCTAGTCTGTTTCTATTGAGCCATCATCCTCAGGTTTGGGTTTGGCCAGGTTGGAGCGCACCCGGGCCTGGTCTACAGCATCTAACAGGTTCTTGGCATCCATGGCCAAAGTGTGTGCGGCTGCCAGCATCTGTTTCTTGCACTCTTCCTTTAGAGAGGTGATGGCGTTCTGCTGGGCCAGACGCATTTTACTGATAAGCTCAGCTAAGTCCTTATTCATCAACTTCTGTGTGCCCTCAATCTGAGAGCAGGGAAGAGATAGAAAGAGATCTAAATTTCACATTTGCATTAATATTTTATTATATTTTACCTCATTCACTCACTTAGCTGATCACTCTCTGAAACTTGCCATCTTACAAGCTGTTACTAGACTGAAAATAGTTTTGTTACCATAGATTTTATATAAATTATACAAAAGCTCCGTTCCTTGAATCTCATTGGACAAGCAGCCCGAGAGTGCTGATATACATTCCAAAAGCACTGGGATGCTTCTCTTGTATCACTCCACTTCTCTGTGTTTGTGGCTTTCCAAATAGTGGTGGAGTTTAAATTGATTCATTTTGATTTCATTCACTAACTCATTTAGTGACCATTTCTAGGGTGTTTCTCAATTCTAAGAACGCAGAAAATGGACTTGTGTTCTTACGAAGACCAGTCTTGCCAAGCTACCTTGGAAGAACGAAACTCGGAAGAACAGGAGGACACAGAACGCATCTATTAAGAGCTTTGAGATGTGCTGCGATCTTCCTGTTTCGCAATTAACCATCACAACACATTTGAATACAGTGAGAGAACTACTGGCATTATCACACCAGTGATAGCATTAATATCATCACACCAGTGAGGATTTGCAGGACTAGTGACATCTTAAAAGTAGGGCTGCAACTAACGATTATTTTGATAATCGATTAATCTTCGATTATTTCTTCAATTAATCGGATAAAAAATACATTTTAAGATTTTTTAAAAAACAGAAATGATAAAGGGCGTAAGGATTTGGTTCAATTTACATTACTAAATTCATGATTCTATACTGTCACAAAACTTTGAATAAAGCCTGAATCATGAAAAGTTAAGTTTGAATTTATTATTATTACTTTCAGTACATATGCAAAACAGTTAATTTAATTACTTGTAAAACTTTGTAGAACAAAAAGTACTGTTCATTAAAGAGTAAAATGATCCGTCGGGGATGGAGTGGGACAAAAAATCAGCCCAGCAGAGGTTAATGGTGACCCTAGAATAGAAATAACAATTCTGCCCAGCTGAAAAATTCATATTGATGTTAGATACATATGCTTGTACACTGTCACTGATTACATACATTTTAAGTATTTTAAATTAATATTGTAGGTTTTAAAATAGTATTGTCACTGATTAAATTTTTCTAAAATAATCTTTAAAAAAATATGTGTATGTTTATCCAGTAAAGTAATGTTTGCCATGGTATAAATTTACTGGTGAAGTCAGACATTACATCTGCCATTATCAGGACAATCAAATATCAGGACCCTTAGCATTATTATACATTATATTTAGAATTATATATAGTTTAATATAGTACAATCATCTGTAAACGAAGTCCAGATTCACTCTCGCTCAGAAAAGTCCCATCCCAGTGCTCACTGTATTACATGAGCTCACATGATGAGAAACGATCTAAAACACTTTAAACCACACACTTGAGTGTAATTTGACCTCTGAGACATCAGCGTGACATCAATGAAAGCTGCACAATTGATTATACTGAAACTGAAAGTGCGGTATGATGTTGCACGAGTTTAATCAAAGTAATTGTGCTCCCTTTTCGGTTTGATTGAAGTGGATAGGCACGCTCGCTTGCTCAGTGAAGTTTAACAGAGACTCGCATGTGGTAAAAACAAACAGTTTTGCGAAATACCCAGAAATATGTGACTGATTTTGAATTTATAACATGTATACATTTTAAACAGAAAATAGCAGTAAAATGTAAGTCATGTGCTGGAGAGGAACAACTCTTAACCGCATCAAACGGCACAATCACTTCTCAACACATCTGATGCAGCAACCGCTCCACATTAAACTGTATGCTTATTATGATCTACTTTGAAGTGTTTATAAAGTGCTCTCGTGTGCAATTTGGGTCATGTTTTTTCTGCTTCAGCTTGTCTCCGTTGTTTTTCAAATGAGTTTCATCACGCAACACATTTTTCACCGGGCTGTAAATTGACGTCACTGACGGAGCTTCTCCGTGCTTGAGGCATATCCAACTAATCCATAATGAAATTCGTTGTCAATGATTTCCATTATCGATAATAATTGATTAGTTTTTGCTGCCCTAGTTAAAAGAATAAAGTCTGTAAACACTCGTTTTTTCCATATTTATTACTGTATTAAAATGATGCCCAAAAAAACAACAAATGTTGATGGAGTATAACGACTCTCTAGCCGTCAGACTTTCACGAGCTTACATCGGGAAACTCTTGAGGAAAAAACTAAACAAAACGATAAATTTCCTTCGTCTGCCACCAAGTTTTTGCCCAGAAGTCAACATCCGATGCATCCTCGATTTCAAGGATGCATCTGGGTAATTTCCTGCATTCTCGGTACTTGCATTCTTGAGTACTGGAATCGAACATCAGCAGTGACTGATAATGTAGAACGAATCCACGAAAACACAAGAACACAAAAGAACGCACATTGAGAAACAGCCCTAGAGATTAACCACAGAGTAGTTCACCACCGAAAATGGAAATGAACAAGAATGATTTGTTCACTTAAAATAGTCTTACAAAAACACAGAACGAAACACTACTGGTTGAAAACCAGAGTGGAGTGCTTGATGCTTTGGCTTCCTTTGGAACTTTTTTGGATGGCGAAGAAGAAATGCACAAACTAACTCAATAATTTTTGTCTGAAATGTAAGTAAATTATTTACTTGTTTGTTGAACTGTTGTACAAAACAACATCACAGTCGCAAAGACATTAAAACAGCAATTTTGAATTAAATTAGCGTGCAGGGTATGGTGAATAAAGGTGTGACTGAGAATGACAGAAAAACAAAAGGCAAACACTACCTCCGTCCTACAGGACTTGTGCAGAGTTGGCAGTATATCATCCACACTGTTGATTAGATTTCGTAATGAGAGTCCAACATTCTGCAAGAGAGCAAACAAAAATGTTCAAAAGCAATAACAGTACATATTCTGTGACTATGTACACACAGTGGCAAGAAAAAGTATGTGAATCCTTTGGAATTAACTGGTTTTCTGCATTAATTGGTCAGTGGTCATAAAATGTGATCTCATCTTCATTAAAGTCACAAGTATAGACAAACACAATGTGCTTAAGCTAACAACACACAAATAATTATAACCTTTTATGTCTTTATTGAACACATCCCATTAAACATTCACAGTGCTGTGGAAAAAGTAAGCGAACCCTTGGATTTAATAACTGGTCGATCCTCCTTTGGCAGCAATAACCTCAACCAAGAGTTTCTTGACCACAATGTTCAGAAGGAATTTTGGACCATTCTTCCTTACAGAACTGCTTCAGCTCAACTATATTCTTAGAATGTCTGTTGTGAACAACTCTCTTGAGGTCATTCCACATCATCTCTACTGGGTTAAGGTCTGGGCTCTGACTGAGCCACTCCAAAGGAGGATTCTTTTTTTTTTTTTTTTTTTTTTTAAACCATCCTGTAGTGGATTTACTGCAATATTTAGGGTCATTGTCTTACTGCATCAACCAATTTCTACTGAGCTTCAGCTGGCGCACAGCCACCCTGACATTATCTTGTAAGATATCGTGATAAACTTGGGAATTCATTTTTCCCTTAATGATGGCAAGCGGTGCAGGCCCCGAAGCAGCAAAGCAGCCCAACATCATAATGCTCCCCTCCATTGCACTTCACCATTGGGATGATGTGTTCATGTCGGTATGTGGTGCCCCTTTTTATGTAATATGTAGTGCTGCATGTTCTTCCCAAACAATTCAACTTTAGATCATCAGTCCACAAAAATTTTAACAGTAGTGTTGTGAAATGTCAAGGTGGTCTTTGGCAAACTTCAGGTGCGCAGCAATGTTTTTGTTGGAAAGCAGTGGCTTCCTTCGTGGTGGCCTGCCTTGGACACCATACCTGTTTAATGTTTTCCGTATAGTAGACTCATGAACAGAGATATTAACCAGTTCCAATGATTCCTTCAAGTCTTTAGCTGTCACTCTAGGGTTATTTTTTTTTACCTCATTGAGCATTCTTTGGTATGCCCTTTGAGTCAACTTGGCTGGACGGCCACTTCTAATGAGTGTAGCTACAGTACTAAATCGTCTTCATTTATAGACAATTTGTCTAACTCTGGACAGATGAATATCTTAGATCTTTGAGATAACTTTTGTAACCCTTTCCAGCTTTATGCAAAGCAACAATTCTTGATCGTAAGTCTTCTGAGATCTCTTTTATGCAAGGCATGGTCCACGTCAGCAGACGCTTCTTGTGAATAGCAAACTCAAAATATTTAAGTGCTTTGTATCAAAGTAGCTCTAACCTACTCCTCCAATCTCGTTTCATTAATTGGATGCCAGGTTTGCCAACTCCTGACCCTAATTAGCTTTTGTTGAAGTCATTAGCCTAGGGGTTCAGATACTTTTTTCAATCTACACTGTGAATGTTTGAATGATGCATTCAACATGTACCAGAACAATACGATAATTTGTTACTATTTAAAACAGATTGTGTTTGTTCATTGTTGTAACCTAAGATGAAGATCAAACCAGATTTTAAGACAAATTTATTCATAAATGAAGGCAATTCCAAAGGGTTCACATACTTTTTCCTGCCACTGTTTCATATTATATGAAACAACTAATGCAAGTATCAATTTTGAATCTCAAAATAACAAACATTATAAACCTCAGCCCAAAATTTTTTGCAGCTTTAAAATATAGGTTCTTGTTTTGTCATATTGTCACCTTGACAGCAGAGATGTACTCAGTATATGGCAGTGTGTTGATGTCATTTTTTAGCTGTACTACCACTTTCACCACATCCATAACACACTGATACACAGTGTCCTCTGAGCGGTCCAGCTCTGCTGTAGGCGTGGGCTGAAAAATAGAGGAGGGAGAGATGACAAGAGAAACTGATTTCTGATTCTGATCCTTGTATTGGGAAAGCAGAATGTTTGATACAAATATTTATGTATGTATAAACATGCTTAAACAAGTTTCAAATGTTCAGAGCGAGTCCTTACCTGCACTGTAATTCTGGGTGGTTTTGCAGGTGGCTGACGGAGTTCCGCTTTAAGTGGAAACAGAAAACAATCAAAAGAAGTGTGGATTCAATGGTGTATTTAATTATGTCTGAATATTACATCAATGAACGTATCGACTGTAGAATGCAACAAAGGACTAACCGTAATTAAGTGGTGGTTCAGGTGCCTGGAAATCAATATAAAAATATATATATTATTGAGGTTGCCAAGTGTCTAACTACTAGATTTACCAATTGGGTGGCTGCCATGTATTTAAACAGTACATCAATTCATTTATGAATTGGAATTGAAATTCAGTTTATAAAACAGACGTAATATAGATTTACAGAATAAAGAACACACACACCTCAGAAATATTTGTGTCCTCATGCACCATTGGGTACTGGGAAAGAACAACAATGTGTATTATAACCAATATTTAAGAGACAAACCTCTATTAAAGAATTTCCATGTACTTCCTATGCATAGTTCAGAGGCATCCTACTGTATATTTCTATACATTAGGATATGATATACAGGTTTCCTGCCTTACCAGAAGCTTCTCCTCCTTCTTCAACCATTTTGTGTCCTCCTCCATCTGTTCTTTCTGCATCATCAAAGTTTCTTGCATACGCTCCTTCTCTGCCTGCCACAGTCGCTGGGCGTCTTCCTTACTGGATGGCCCGAAGCTGAACTCACCCTCCTGACACATGCATACACACAAACAACCCATAAAACTTCTGACACTTCAAAAAAGCATTCATCATACAAACTTGGTTGCAAGCCCTAGTGTTTAACCACCACGAATAGTTCCTAAAACAAATTAATTTAAAACAAGTAAATAAATAAACAAAATATTATTTGTTAATAGCCATATTTTACCCCAAGACTAAGGCGACGGGGCGAGGCCTTTGCAATGGTCAGGTTGTTGGTGGAGTCGACAGGTGACTGGTAATCACACGGGCTGGCCAGGTCTGGTGAACTGGCACATAAAGCCTCATTCAGCTGGCAAACATACACAAATACAAAATAAAAAATGCTGATGTTTAATAAAAAAATAAAAAAATAAATAAAATGTTATATATATATATATATATATATATATATATATATATATATATAGTATACAAATATGTGTAAAAAAAATATGTAATAAAATGTAATAAAAAATTTAATATAAATAAAATGTTCAGTAAATATCCAATAATTATCTTTATATGATCAATATTTATACACACAATTATATGTTATAAACTAAAATGCAAAACTATCTTTACAAAAGTAAAGAAATAATTGCAAATGTACTTAAGAACAACACCTGAAGGTGTAGGCCGACACCAAGAGTATTTCCAAAGCGGGTGGTATTGATTCTTGAAGGCTGCAGGTGTAACAAAATGCACATTACAGAAATGTGGAATGTGAAGATCAAACTGACTGTAAGGATGCACAAACAGTGCAGAGGGAATGACTGCTACCTTTGGTGGGGGTTCACTAAAGTTAGACTTGGGCTCAAGGAAGCGGGTGTTACGGGCTTTGTCTCTCTCTCTCTCCACCTCCAACTCCTTTTCCATTTGGTGGACATCACTGGTAAAAAGAGCACATTAGTTAAAATGAATGTAAAAACAATTCAAAGGCCTTATTCATAAAACATAAGCATAACAAATTTCTGTGTAAATCTCTTGTAAAACCATCCGTAAAACCTTACATAAATTATATGCAACAATTTACATAAGAATTAATTTATGAAAGCTATAAACAGAAATTTCTTCTCGCGTTTCATGAATGAGGCCCAATGCATGGAATATCTGCAGTGTTCTCACCAGTGGCTGTAATATACTCTAAAAAGATCCCATTTCAATAACACTGATTATTACAGAGCATGACAGGAATAACCTGATGTTGCAGGCTAGTTCAGTGAAGGTGGGTCTCTCCGGGGGGTCATAGCTCCAGCAGCGGGTCATGAGAGAGTACAGGGCAGGAGGGCACTGCTCAGGTTTGGGCAGCCTGTTGCCCTGCTCCAGCTGGTTAATAACATCACGGTTGTCCAGCCAGTGGAACGGCTGCTTACCTCGGCTCATAATCTCCCACACGCACACAGCTGGAGAGGATCGACACAAGAGGATAACATGGACGTGAGGGGGATTCACACTAAATTGCATTGAAGTTCAATCTCTGACAAACAGGAGTTACAAAATATATTTCAGCTCTTGTCATAATGTCATAAATAAACAAGAAGCTGATTTTTAATTTGTTCTTGAAATTTCTGAAAGTCATAAAAGTTGCATAGCCTATATCCACCCAAGAGTCTTGGTAGCACAGAGCATCACTCAAAAACATATTTGCAGATAAAGATATTTATTAAAGGGGTTATATCATACATTTTCCTTGAGGTGCAGTTTGGGATCCATATCCAAAGACTTTTGCACCAGAAATAGACTCTCTGTTCTTTTAAGCTGGCCATTTATTAAACTTTGCCTCAACCTCTTCAACTCTGGGGCATTTTTGGGCTGACGCCTGCAGTTTTTCACACTAAAATCTAAAAGCTTACCATTTAAACATACTGTGGACTAATTGCCAAAAATGTCTAGTTTTTTTCAGAAACCCCTCCAAATAAATAAAAAAAAGATGCAATTTATGCATAAATAATTTAGTATGTTTACAATCTTACGATGAATAGAATAAAAAATATATATAATTCTTGTCCTAACTTTGT
The DNA here is from genome assembly GCF_019703515.2 of Myxocyprinus asiaticus. Taxonomy (NCBI): domain Eukaryota; kingdom Metazoa; phylum Chordata; class Actinopteri; order Cypriniformes; family Catostomidae; genus Myxocyprinus; species Myxocyprinus asiaticus. The sequence continues at coordinate 20,351,942 of NC_059362.1, forward strand.
AAGCATGTAATTCTGGTTCTGTTCACTCCATGCCCCTCCAATGTCTTATTTTATTCCACTAGCTGGCAGCAAGAATTTTTACTCTATCACCTTCTGACACAAAATGCTGATCTATAATGTAGGTGGTGCTCTAATGTGTTTTATTCCTCACAGATGTGCTCGTCCATAGACATTCAGTCTATTTTTCAGTTCATGCACCACTCCCATTGCTTCATCCACGGCCTCTGAGAGGACTTGACGTATTTTATCATCAATAGTTGGTAACATATATTTCCGATGATTTGTTTAGTATGCTTTTCCTGCTGGACCACATATTTTGTTCTGGACATCTAAGATATAACATTGGATAATTCACACAAGCATACTCACAGACAAGTAAAAGGCAATCTTTTTAGAAAATGCCTAAAGTAAGAGCAGATATAAAGTTTTTAGCTATCTGGGGCTTAAATAAATAACTTTTTGGACCCACCGGTGTGTCTGCAGACTTGAAGTGCAACTTGTAAACACTATGTAAACACCCTCTTCGCAAGTTTGCTGCGCTTGCGAGCTGCTGTCAAGTCCAATATAGTTTTTAACTGCCCCATCCTACAATAACTCTTGCAAAGCCTGCATTATATTGTGACAGGTTCAAAAAACAATCCATGCTGAAATATGGGGGGGAATAAGTACCCTTGATAAAGGGGTAGTTCACCCAAAAAAATGAAAATTTCTAGGCCTTTTGAGGAATAATATGTTGGAAAACAGTAATACAGTGGCCCCAAAATGTATTTGGACACAATTTAGATCTAAATCTAATATCCTCTAATATACTTAAATGAATGTCATTGCATTAGAAAACAAAAGTGAAGTGTGTTCTAAAAAAAAAAAAAACTCTAGCATGATTTGATTGCAGATGCTACTTGCTTTGATATTTTGTTATCTAAAGCAATGACATTCAAACATGGTAAGTGACTTTGTGTCTAAAAGTGTCAAAATGCTATCTTAGGCCACAGTACTGAATACTACACAGTGGCTTTATTGATTTACTCAAACAAGGGAATGTATGTACAAATTATTGTTGCACTAATGTCATTAAATGGAACAGTGGCCATGTCTTCAATTCTGATGATTTACTCCTATTCACTCACCATACATCCACACATCACTGGCCGCGGTAAAGCGTCTAAAGTTAATTGATTCAGGAGCCATCCATTTGATCGGTAAACGAGTAACAGATGCTGCAGACATAATGCAAGGTAATGATACATTTCTATTGTTACAAAGCTCAGAATGAACAATAAAACAGAACATATTTTAGAAGATTAACATAACGTTACATCTGAGGAATTTAGACAATTATAGTTTAATCCTAGAACGCCTATGTGGGTCAAAAAATCACACGGCTGTCTGCTTTTTGACTATAGTTTTCACATGAGGTGAGCTTTTGATCTGCCACACCAGGTTTTCTTCAATCAAATTGTCTTTGACCATGTGAACTTTATAAAATTTTATTGAATATTTTTGTAATTATAAGAGAATCTGCATGAATATCACTAAGTTTTTAATGCATTTAACACTGCTATCACACTTTAATACACAGTTTTCAGTTTCCATTTGTTATGTGATTAAATATATGTTAAATACCATGTTCATGTTCATACTTATGTGTAGTATACAAGAGTAGTTAGTCATTATTCAGCCAATACATTTATCCAAAGTTCATAACATTATTCCCATTACAGGGACAGTCCTCAGGGAGCAACCTGAGGTTAGATATCTAGTTCATAGCAAGGGAACAAACAACTGTAGCACCTGGACCACTTCTAAGTATGTTTGAACCTGCAATTTTTCTTTTGTCAGTACCCTTAAATACTTCGAACAACAAATATAGCTACACAGAGTAATATAGACATATGGTGTCATACAGCAATAAGGGATGTGCATGAGTAATCGACTAATCGAGTACTCATTCTGAATCAGTTAGTCGAATGTTAAAAACATTAACCAAATATCACGAACTGATTTTCCTTTCTGCATTTGCCTGCCGTGGACAATGCTGAATTACACTGTACTTTCCCTCTGAATCTCTTACCACATCAGTCAACTGGGGGGGTGCTATGGATGTGTGTCATCGAGGTGTTGGATGAGAGGAGACATGATGGCGTCTTTGTGTGCTTTCATTTATTTTATTTTTTTCCCAACAGAAAAGCATAGTTCGGTAAAGTTATCTTATTTTGAAACTGTTCTTGGTAACTTTTGTGAATATAAAAAAACATAAATTTCACATGCATGTTATACTTGTTATATTTAGCGTAATTGATTATCCATTTTTTGTGGGTTAGAGTACTCAACTACAAAATTACTCTAAAATACCCATCCCTTACAGCAATATGCAGTACATAAGGTTGTCATTTTTCAAGTTCAGAACTACATTTTTGGTAAAAAATAAAAAAATAAAAAAATAATCCATTTTATCCCAGTCCATTGTACTTATTTGTGCAGTATGTGTTTGTGTGGGAATTGAGAAATTTCTTATTTTACCACCACTGTCTCCCAAAAGTCCTACCTATTTTCGATGTGTGTGAAACTCTTCAGGATAAATAAATAATAAACCATTAAAAAATGAAACCATTCAAAATTTTTAATTATAAACTAAATTAACAGTTAATTTTCCTTGAAAAAATAAGTAGTTTTAAGAAAAATAAGCATCTAGATTTCTTTTTAGACCCACACAGAGTATGCATTTAAGGGGGCTAAGGTTGCATATGCGTTCTAGGGTTAAAGAGGGAAGAATATATATATATATATATATATATATATATATATATATATATATATGTGTGTGTGTGTGTGTGTGTGTGTGTGTGTGTGTGTGTGTGTGCGTATATATAGTGCCTTGCAAACGTATTCAGACCCCTGACCAATTCCCTCAAATTACCAAATTACAAATGGTACACTGAAATTTCATTCTGATTGATATTTATTTTAAAATACTCAAACTCAAAATCAATTATTGTAAGGTGACATTGTTTTTTTGTTGGGAAATATTTTTATGAAAAATAAAAAACTGAAATATCTTGCTTGCATAAGTATTCAGTACACATTGATATTTGGTCGAGCCACCTTTTGCTGCAATAACTGCTTTAAGTCTTTTGGGGTACATACACTACCGGTCAAAAGTTTTGAAACACTTGACTGAAATGTTTCTCATGATCTTAAAAATCATTTGATCTGAAGACGTATGCTTAAATGTTTGAAATTAGTTTTGTAGACAAAAATATAATTGTGCCACCATTTTAATTTATTTCATTATAAAACTAACATTTAATAATAATAATAATAAAAAAGTTTTTGAAATTGATGACTTGGACCAAATAATAAAGAAAAGCTGCCAATAAGTGCCCAACATAGATGGGAACTCCTTCAATACTGTTTAAAAAGCATCCCAGGGTGATACCTCAAGAAGCTGGTTAAGATAATGTCAAGAGTACATGTCTGCAAATTCTAGGCAAAGGTTGACTACTTTGAAGATGCTAAAATATAACACAGTTTTGATTTATTTTGGATTTTGTTTAGTCGCAACATAATTCCCATAGTTCCATTTATGTTATTCCATAGTTTTGATGACTTTACTATTATTCTAAAATGATTTATTTTATTTTTTATAAAGAATGAGTAAGTGTTTCAAAACTTTTGACTGGTAGTGTATGTACCAGCTTTGCACACAGTGACGAAGTGATTTTGGCCCATTCTTCTCGGCAGATTTGCTCCAGGTTGTTCAGGTTGGTTAGGTGATGCTTGTGGACTGCAATTTTCAAATAGTGCCACTGATTCTCAATAAGATTGAGATCAGGACTTTGACTGGGCCACTGTAGGACATTTATCTTTTTGTTCTTGAGCCACTCCAATGTTGCTTTGGCCTTGTGCTTGGGATCATTGTCATGCTGAATGGTGAATTTCCTCCCAAGCTTCAGTTTTTTAGCAGACTGAAGCAGGTTCTCTTGCAGTATTTCCCTATATTTTGCTCCATCCATTCTTCCTTCAATTCTAACAAGATGCCCAGTCCCTGCTGATGAGAAGCATCCCCACAGCATGATGCTGCCACCACCATACTTCACTGTAGGGATGGTGTGTCTTGAGGCATAGGAATTGTTAGGTTTGCACCACACATAGCACTCTATCTTGGTCTCATCTGACCACAAAACCTTCTCCCACATCGCAGCTGGGTCACATGCTTTCTGTCAAATTCCAGACGTGCTTTCAGATGGCACTTTTTGAGTAACGGCTTATTTCTTGCCACCCTCCCATACAGGCCAGCGTTATGCAGTGCTCTTGGTATGGTTGACTGGTGCACCATTACTCCACTCCCAGCCACTGAACTCTGTAGCTCCTTCAAAGTGATTGTTGGCCTCTCTGTGGCTTCTCTCACAAGTCTCCTTTTTGTGTTTTGAGGGACAGCCTTTTCTTGGCAGTGCCTGGGTGGTGCGGTGCAGCTTCCACTTCCTGATTATTGATCCAGCTGTGCTCACTGGGATATCCAAACATTTGGATATTATTTTGTACCCTTTCCCTAATCTATGCATTTTTATTACTTTCACAACCTGACCAATGATCCTTCAACAATGGGTTTTTTTATCCAGAAAATGTGATTGCAACTTTAATGATTCACAAGTGGATGCCAATGGTAAAGTAACTGTGTCCTCATTATGGCAATTTCGTTCATCGGTGTAACCTGGCAGCTTCCACAGCACAGAGGTTGAATACATATGCAAGCAAGATATTTATTTATTATTACATTTTTTTATATTTACCAACATAAAACCAGTGTCACCTAACAATAATTGATTTTGAGTTCCAGTGTTTTAAAATAAAATATCAAACAGAATGAAATTTCATTGCACCATTTGTAATTCAGTAATATGAGATAATTGGTCAGGGGTCTGAATACTTTTGCAAGGCACTGTATATATACGTATATACGTATATATATATATATATATATATATATATATATATATATATATATATATATATATATATATATATATATATATATAATAAAAAAAACACATCAAAACACTGGTGCTCATTTCAGTGATTTAACAAAGTGTGTAAAACAGAAAAGGTTACCTTTGTAATATTCTTCATCCTCTATGTATCTGGAAAGGCCAAAGTCACCCAATTTCACACACTCAGGTGTGGCAACAAGCACATTTCGTACAGCTATGTCTCTGTCAACCAAATCGCGTACATACACACATATAAACAACAAAGAAAAGATTTATGTTTGGAAATATATCAATCATTTGTGTGATGAGACATCTCCCACTGTTTTATACTGTTATGCTAAATGCTTTGTGCACAAAAGTACATACATCAAACTGTTTACTGGTTTTTAGAAAATTAAAAACTACGTGTCGCACCGATGGACCATGTTCACTCCCTGCAGGTAGACCAGGGCTTTGCAAATCTGCAGGCTGAAGAGAACTAGGGTCACATTGGTCAAACTCTGCTGATATTTTGCCAAGTACTTCCCAAGCTGCAAGTACAAAACATATTTTATTACAGAAGGATTAGTGTACTAAAATGAAGCACTTTCCATCACATTGGAATACAGGCTGTCTGCTGTCCTCTTAAGATATAAAAGCTGTCAGGCCCCATGATGGTTTCTCAAGGATTGGGTTACTTTATTAAGACATTCTGTCAGGCCAGGCTGGTCCTTCTGGACTTGAAAAGACTCAGCTGTGTTTATTTATTTAATACTGTACTCCCTGCTAGCTTGTAAAGTGTTTGATTATGACTGTTTTTATAGATCCTGTAAATGTTAATAGAGCCATATCTATAGCATTCTCTTAATTATGTTTTCTAGATCAATCACAGTTTTGGCAAATGAAATTACATTACAGATTGAAAGAGTATCTGAAAGTATTCTAGACCATTTGGATTTTATTGATTTAACTTTCAAGTTATTTTAAGTTAACTTCTATCTCACACTTCCCAAAATAATCACTCATAGTGACAACATTTTTGGCCCTGCAATTTCCCAAAAGATGTCTTTTTTACATATGGTGACTTATCTATCAAGTAAAGAGTTATAACATCCAGCATCCATCAAGGCTATTTGCTTACCTCCCCATGCTGACAGAGCTCCATGACAATCCACACAGGGTATTCCTCAATGACTCCTATCAGTCTCACTATGTGTGGATGGTCCAGGTTTTTCATGATAACTAGATGGGTGGGATGTTATGTTAGAAGGATGATCAAAACCAAAAATTTTGAGCTGAGCTGTCATGGACTCTTCGGATAAACCTAAGACTATCATCTGCGCAGATTGCAAATTATGTTTGACTAGAGTGTTTGTGAGATTAAAACTTTCATGAAGCTATTTACCCTTTGACATAGTAAGACATATGTGTGACTGGTGTTTAATTTCTTACCTATTGACTTTTACTGTAGTCAATTACACATACAGTAAATACAGTAAGTGCTTTCATTTACATACCTGCTTCACCCACAAACTTCTCTCTGACATCAGGAGCACACTCTTTACAGGTCTTCACTGCAACATTGATTTTCTCCCCATTCTAATCAAGACAATTATTTAGATTAGTTTATTTATGATTATTTACTATAAGTACCTTAAAACTGTATGTCTGAACAATAATGTCAATGCAATAAATACAGGACACTCTACGACCTTAACAATCACAAAAAAAACATGGGCAAAAATGTATCAAAATTGTTATAGGTGAAGTGTGTAATTTCTGCACCACTACCAAATAACAAACAGAATTGGAAAAATAATCACTGTTATCAGACAAGTTTCCTGAACACTCCCCCTGTCTATATTGGTTGGGAAAAAAGATAGCAGTGCCCAAAACTCATAGCATTGGTTAAGCCATGTTGCTATGTTGTGATTGACGGATGCTCAAACAAACAGTGCAATGTTTTGAAAGTGCCACCAGAGCTGAAGAGTTCACACTTTTCAGGGTAACCAAACTACAAAATGGCTTACTTATAGTTGGCTCTGGATATTAAAGAAATATTCTGGGTACAATACAAGTTCAAATGCTCAAATGACAGAATTTGTGGTATAATGTTGATTACCACAAAAACAATTGTCCCTCCTTTTCTTTAAAAAAAGCAAAAATCTGGGTAACAGTGAGGCACTTACAATGAGAGTGAATGGGGGCCAATCCGTAAACATTAAAATACTCACTGTTTCAAAAGTATAGCCACAAGACGTAAATAATATGCATGTTAACATGATTTTAGTGTGATAAAATTGCTTACTATCCTTTTTTGTGTAAAGTTTATTCAAAATTTACAACTTTATAGTCATGATGATGTAACACCATAAACCGTAAACACTAACACAACTGTAAATTGATTATTTAAACAACTTTCCAGCTCAAATAATACATGAGTTTTAACAGAGTAATTAATATGTGCTTTTATAAAATTATAATCTTCACATTTCTGCCTGCAAATCCTCCAAAAATTGACGCTTTTTCACTTCCATTGTAAGTGCCTCACTGTAACCTCAAATTGTGCTTTTTTTTTTTTTTTTTTTTTTTAAAAAAGGCTGAAATTATTTTTTGTGGTAATCAACATTATTCCACAAATGCTGTTGATTGAGCTTAACTAATATTGAACCCGGAATATTCCTTTAAACTGTAATAGGAGAAGGTAAGGTAAAAAGGTCACATAAAAAATAAAATTACACAATTTATCTTTGAGGTAAGTAATGTTTTTATAAGACACATAAAACATTGATGACACATTGAAACATGGATTTGACATACAAAATGGTTTAGTTTTCATTCTATTATTACATGATAAAAGTGCTTGGAAGTAGTGCTTGCCTTTTTCTGGTAAACCCCTTCATGTACCTCCCCGAAGAATCCTTCACCCAGCATACGGTTCAAGACAATTTCTTTCCTCAAGAGTCCAACCTTTACTGTTAAACACATGTTAAAACTATGAGAGGACTACTTGCACATCAATAGAGTACAAGCAATAATGAAAGAGCATACTGTTTTACAGTGATACTGACCCTGAACACATACAAAGAAACATTCCCTTACATACCAGGTGGTGGCGGTTTTTCATCCGGGATTTCACAGTATATATCAGAGTCTGAAATATAGTGTTGATAAGTCATATTCTGTGGAAGTTGTTATAATGATAAATACTCTATCAAGCTGAACTCTAGAATATGATCTTTACATGACTTTAAATAAAAGAGGGTCTCATACTCACTGCTGTATCTATAGTTTTCTGTCTGCTTTCTAACAGTGGGAAAGACAGTGAATGTCATTGAGGACAAGGAACTAAAAACAACAGCAATGTATTATGCTTTGCATGTCCAGGTCCATTTCAGTTATTTGAAACAAAGGACTGCCATGTAAATTACTTCAGAAATAGATGAGCTCACTTTAAAGTTAATTAATATTCTGTCTGTGTTGTAGACCTAAAGAGAAGCAAACAAAGATAAAGGAATGTTGATGTACTCACCCTGAGGGAATTTCAGGAAGAGAATTGCGCAACTGCACACCTAAGACCAAAGATAAATCTAAACTTCTAATATTGAGAAATGTGGCAATTCCCAAACTCACATTAATCATAAAAGACATGATTCAAAATGCACAACATTCAGCACACTCAAAGGATATGAAGAAAGCTGCCATAAATTCTTATTTTGAGATTAAATTGAAGACTTTTTGTCATTTATCTCAGATTTCTCCAGATGAAAAATGATCACTGCTTCTGGAACAAGCTCACACAAACTCCTTTTAAAGGGCTAGTTCACACAAAAATGAAAATTCTGCCATCATTTATTCACCCTCATGTCGTTCCAAATGATTTTACTTCTTTTGTGGAGATATTTGGCAGAATCTGCTCTTTTCCATACAATGAAACTCAAAACTCCAAAAAGGACAGAAAAAACACCATAAAAGCATAAAAGTAGTCCTTACGACTACTGCATTAAATTCCAAGTCTTCTGAAGCCATACAATACCTTTGTGTGAGGAGCAAACATACTGTAAATGTAGATTGTTCTTCACTGAAAATCTTTTTTTATTAGCTATGGTCACCATTCACTTTCATTGCATGGAAAATAGCAGCTTGGACATTATGCTAGATTACTCCTTATGTGTTTCATGTCATAGTTTGGAACAACATGAGTGTTAGTAAATTATTTTAATCTTGTCTGACAACTATTGATATTTGATGACGTAATTAGAGCTTACCTTGCGATTTACTTGTATTTGGTCCAACTATCAAAGATGTGTCTGTGTTGTTTATCAGCCGACAGTAGCCATCAATCAGATCAGCCATGTTCTCTGCAATGGCCAGAGAGGCCACACTGATAGAGAGAGGCTACAAATGGAAAAAGGTCACAGCAAGTTCAGTGTAAGAGTAGGATTTTGCGGTTGTTTTATAGCCTAATACTAAAGTGAGAACTTTCACACCTGTCTGGCACCCTCGATTTCGATAAGTACCAGTGTTCTGCCATCACTCTGTGTATTATACTTGACACTTCGGATCTGTTTATATTCAGCAAGACAGACCGGCTGGGAAGAGCAGGACAGAGTGAACTTACTTACAACACTTTGAAACAGTGATATTAGGCAACTGATATGAGCATGTAAATTAATTGATTTTAATATTTTTATTGATTTTTCTATATCATTCAATTAAAAAAATTATACAGGTATGAGGTCACTCACCGTAGAGTCTGCTTTTGTGCGCTGACGAATGCCTCTGGGGCCAATGACTAAATCCACTACTAAACTCCAACCTTGCTGTGTAGATATAGAAGGATCAAGAGCCTCTTTAATGAACTTGAATAATTTAAATCTCTAAGATGAAATAGCATATTTTCCCACATGGCAACAATTCTCTAATTAACCCAAAAACCCAAAAGTGATTTTGTTTTTACCTCTTTTAATCTCTAAAGGCCTGTTCACACCAAGACCAATTTTTCAGTGCGAATGTTCATTCCAAGCGAGCTTTTGTATAGGAACAATGGATTCCCATGGCGCTATTCACAACAGGTCTGACAAATCTGTCGACAATCTGAAGGTCAGATTTTTTTTTCTTCAGACTGCGATGAAAACGTACTGACCATTGTCACTGCTGCACAATCCAGTGCATTGGTGGCATGTAACACCTGGCAAACAGGTGCAATGCTCTTTTACTCGTCTCACGCACAAAAACTCAATGCAAATATGCAGTAAAAAAATAATATAGAAGCTGTAAACACATTGTTTATTTTTTAGAATATTTATGTAATGTGCTGATACCTCATTTTGTATAATGTACCTGGTGTTTTGTCTTAACGTACATTATTTTAATTATCCAGGCATTAAAAATAGCAGTGAGGTTCGGCAATTCCTTTGTCTACTCTTGTAGTTTGGACTAAGTTCGTAGTAAAATACTGCATTAAAAAAAACTCTTTACATGCAAATTGTCTTTACAAACAAATAGTATTTACAACGAGTGTAGACAAACAAATTGCCAAACCTCACTGCTTATTTATTGCAAGTATAAAATAACACATAAAGTATTCCTTTAACAGTGCTCTTTTTCTCATGACGCACAAGAAACCCTGAATTCAATACAAATATGCAATAATTAAAAAAAGGAAATACCATGAAGCTGTGTGTTCTTTTATATAATGTTTAATGTTATGCATCATATTTTATGCCATACCTGTTTTACTTAATGTACATTATTTCAAGTGTATTTATATCACTGTACCTTGTGTTGTATTATTCAGGCATTAAAAAAAGTGAAGCTGGGTTCGGGAATATGTTTGGAATATACTCATAGCAAAATACATGATTAAATATGAAGACAGAAGATGTGTAATGAATGCAACAGTACTCTTTTCTCATCTTACTCACACACACACAAAAAAGATTTTATATTCCTCTTAATGCATCAAAATAAAAGTCTTAAATGCGTTCAATATTATTAATTTTATTAATTTCGGTCTCGGTGTGAAAAGACCTTTCGTCGGCAGTTCGTCTCTCAAATTTGTCACGAATTTGGTGAGAATAGGTATTATGTCATGTGGAAAATACCTATGGTTGGGCCATGTAGGAACTTACCACTAGTTCGCAGGGGTAGACTTCTTCGTCAAAGTTTGAGAATTCTCCAAAGGTCTCGAAGAACTTAACCATACACTCGTCTTCTTTAAGTATAGCATACTGCTGAAACGTCTGCTGAATGAGCTTCCTTAATTGCTTAGGCTGTTAAAACCAAAATTCAGTTGTAGATTTTCAGTTTGACTGGGTTATACTTAACTCTCATAAATTGAGTACTGACAAAGTAAAATGCAAGTAAAATGCAAAGGGTTCTTAATGAGTTCCTTCATGTAGAAACATGATATATTTAATCAAATTTGTATCTGCCAAGTAGATATGAAATATGAGATATGAGTCATAGCTCCAGCATTTCCAACCAGAACAGCTATTTGTATCTCTTCCTTTCAATTAGTGTGATACATGCCAATCATCATTATAGATAAATGGAGTTTCCAACTGAGTATTTAGAGTAATAAAAACTTAAGTATTTAAGCAACTTACTGTATGAAAACTGCTGATTTACAAGAGATTACAGAATAACATTTAACATCAAATCATATTTGTACCATTGGACAGTGGAAAACGTCATGGTTACTTTCGTAACCTCTGTTCCCTGATGGAGGGAACGAGACATTGTGTCAATGTAGTGACACTAGGGGTCACTCTTGGGAGCCCCAAACACCTCTGCTTTTTTGAAAAAAGGCCAATGGGAATTGGCGAGTGGAATTTGCATGCCACTCCCCCGGACATACGGGTATAAAAGGAGCTGGTATGCAACCACTCATTCAGGTTTTGTGCTGAGGAGCCGAGACCAGGTCCCGGTCATTTCAGCGGGTAGTTCAGCGTTGTGGCAAGAGGGACACAACGTCTCGTTCCCTCCATCAGGGAACAGAGGTTATGAAAGTAACCATGACATTCCCTATCTGTCACTCACTCGACGTTGTGTCGATGTAGTGACACGAGGGGTCCCTATTCAAAACGCCACAACTATCTGAACTGTGTTATGTGAACTGGCGGTGTATGATGGGGAGACTGCTGTGTGCCTCGTAGCCAGTGCACCAGGCCATCACGTAACCTCCCCCAACACTCTTATGAGTGTCGAACGGTCCTTCAGGAACAAGTTGACTGCCCAACGATAGGGACAGGCTAGCCCAGCCGAGGCCTCTTTTCCTCTCTTTTCTCCCCAAAAGGAGTGGAATTTGTTAACCAACTGGGAGCCATAAGTGTCTGCATCGGGGGGTGTCCCTCCCAAGGGGAAGACACCGTGGAGACCACACCCCGCCCAAAAAGGGGGGGGGGGGATTTTGAGTGGAATACATCACATGGTCTTACCGAGTCTTGTCGGAAGTATGTCATGTGGAGAGGTCCCATGGTAGGTCCTACCCAAAGGGGGAGGAGTTTCTACAAAGCCTGGTGACTGGGGGCAGAGGGGCCTCTGCCCAAGGAAGACGCAGTTTACCGACAGGGAAATGATTTTGCGGAAGATATCACTTGGGGTCGCCTTCGGGGAACCAGCACATGTGGAGCACCTACCTCAGTACAGGGTCTCATTAGCACACATACTGGGCCGGCAGCGAGTTTCTCCACAAACTCAACTGCCAGAGGGCTAAGGAGGAAAGTCATCCAGGGATCACAGTCTGTGAACACGACTGGGAGTCAAGAGCGCATGTCTTCACCTCAAGGGAGGGGAAAGGCGTTATGCGCAAGCGGTACACCCGGCCAGCTGTCCTGGAAATTACCAGCTTGTGCCTGCCAATACACGGGACGAGACCGGCTCAACCTGGAGATTGTAGAACCTCGCAAAGGTGTTGGGTGCTGCCCAGCCCGCTGCTCTGCAGATATCTGCCAAAGAGGCGCCACTGGCCAGGGCCCAGGAGGCTGCCACACTCCTGGTAGAGTGGGCTCGTAACCCCGTAGGGGGTAGCATGTCCTGAGCCTGATATGCCATCGTGTTGGTGTCAGTGACCCAGTGGACTATCCTGTTTGGAGACAGCGTTTCCTTTCCGCTGTCCACCAAAGCAGACAAAGAGCTGCTCAGAGCTTCTAAAGCTCTGCGTGCGATCCAAATAGATGTGTAAAGCTCGCACCGGACACAGCAACGCAAAGGCTGGGTCTGCCTCCTCCTGGGGCAGCGCTTGCAGGTTCACCACCTGATCCCTAAAAGGGGTCGTGGGAACCTTGGGCACATAGCCCGGTTGGGGTCTCAGGATCACGTGAGAGTAACCCGGACCAAACTCCAGGCACGATTCGCTGACAGAGAACGCTTGCAGGTCCCCTACCCTCTTGATGGAAGTAAGCGCAGTCAGGAGGGCAGTCTTCAAAGAGAGTGCCTTAAGCTCAGCTGACTCCAAGGGCTCAAAGGGAGCTCCCCGTAGACCCCGAAGGACTACAGAGAGGTCCCACGAGGGGACGAGGCGTGGTCTGGAGGGATTCAACCTCCTAGCGCCTCTCAGGAACCTGATGATTCAGCCATGCTTCCCCAAGTACTTACCATCTACTGCATTGTGATGAGCCGAAATAGCGGCTACATACACCTTCAAGGTGGAGGGGGACAGCCGCCCCTCCAGCCTCTCCTGCAGGAAAGAAAGCATCGATCCGACTGCGCATCTCTGGGGGTCTTTGTGTCGGGAAGAGCACCACTTAGCGAACAGACGCCGCTTCAAGGCATACAGGCGCCTCGTAGAGGGAGCCCTAGCTTGAGTGATCGTGTCTACCACCGCGGGTGGTAGGCCACTTAGGTCTTCCACGTCCCGTCCAAGGGCCAGACGTGGAGCGCGGGTGCCAGATGGTGCCCCATCCCTGAGAAAGAAGGTCCTTCCTCAGGGGAATTCGCCGGGGGGCTGTCACAAGGAGAACCACGTCTGGGTGGGCCAGTAGGGTGCTACTAGGATGATCTGCTCCTCGTCCTCCCTGACCTTGCACAGGGTCTGTGCAAGTAGGCTCACTGGGGGAAACGCGTATTTGCGAAGTCCAGGAGGCCAGCTGTGTGCCAGAGCATCTATACCGAGGGGTGCCTTGGTCAAGGCGTACCAAAGCGGGCAGTGGGAGGATTCCCGGGAAGCAAACAGGTCTACCTGTGCTCAACTGAATCAACTTCAAATCAGCTGGACCACCTGAGGGTGGAGTCTCCACTCTCCCCTGAGGATAAACTGACGTGACAGCGCATCCGCTGCGGTGTTGAGGTCACCCGGGATGTGAGTGGCTTGTAGCGACTTGAGGTGCTGCTGACTCCAGAGGAGGAGACGGCGGGCGAGTTGTGACATGCAACGGGAGCGCAGACCGCCTTGATGGTTGATGTACATTACCATCGCTGTGTTGTCCGTCCGGACCAACACGTGCTTGCCCTGGATCAACGACCAGAACCTCCACAGGGAGAGCAGTACTGCCAACAACTCTAGGCAGTTGATGTGCCAACGCAGCCGCGGGCCAGTCCAGGGGCCTCATATGCATCAACCCGAGCAGTGTGGCCGCTGCTGAGGATGCCATATGCCCCTGGAGCCTCTGAAAAAATTTCAGTGGAACCGCTGTCCTCTGTCTGAATGCCTTCAGACAGTTCAGCACTGACTGTGCACACTCGTTCGTGAGGCGCGCCGTCATCGAAACTGAGTCCAACTCCAAACCAAGAAAAGAGATGCTCTGAACCGGGGAGAGCTTGCTCTTTTCCCAGTTGAACCGCAGCCCAAGTCGGCTGAGCTGCTGGAGCATGAGGTCCCTGTGTGCGCATATCAACTCTCGAGAGTGAGCTAGGATTAGCCAGTCGTCGACGTCAACATTGCCATGGTCATGTTCTCGCAATGAGGACATGATCCATCCACGAACGATGTCTCCGCGTGGGCAGCGCCCAGACACGTAAGACAGCGATCGTGGCCGTCAGAAGCGGAGAGATAACGACCGCAACCAGAAATAACACACAAACGGAAAGGCATCTTTAAAAAGACGTTCCATGTGTGCCGCTCTTTTTGTGAATGAAAATATACTCTTTTAGAATATACTCTCTTTTTTCGCTCTGCCGAAGCACCCAGGGGCGTTCTCTGCACTCCATGGGTGCAGAGGGGGAGAAGCCGCTGAAATGCGCTGTAAATCCAGCAGTTTTGAGGTGCGTCTTTGGAGGGAAATTGAATTCAGTGCACTGAATACAACCGCTCGGCTCCGAAGAGAAAATCTGAATGAGTGGTTGCATACCAGCTCCTTTTATACCGGGGGAGTGGCATGCAAATTCCACTCGCCAATTCCCATTGGCCTTTTTTCAAAAAAGCAGAGGTTTGGGGCTCCCAAGAATGACCCCTAGTGTCACTACATCGACACAACGTCGAGTGAGTGACAGATAGGGAACAGACTAATGTGTTAATGAAACAAAAACTTAACCTTCATACTGTCAATAAGTCCCTTAGGAAAGAACAGGTCAAGACCAACATCTTTTCTGTTAAAGAGCACAAAGCCACCATATTAGCAAATCGACTTTGATTCATCTTTCTCAAGCATACACTGAATAATTAATACATTAATAATATGAACTTACTCTAGCAAGTCAAAATTGGACTTTTTCTCTAGACCTTTTGCATTCATGTCTTTATAAAACCTCCTGAAAGACAGAGTAAAAAAAAACAGTTATATTAACATTACATCGCAACACAACAATTCAATAAAAATCTAACCAAAAGTACTGTAAAATAAATGTAAACTTTCTAGCTTTAGTCCTAGGCAAACTTTGTATATGTAGAACTGTAAAAACTTACAGTACTAACTCTATTTAATGGTCAGGATGTCTTGCAAATTACACTTAGGTATTAGACTATATAAAAAAAATTACAATAAGGTTCCATTTGTTAACATTAGTAAACAACATTAGTTAACATGAACTAACAATGAACAATACTTTTACAGCATTTATTCATCTTGATTAATGTTAATTTTAACATATAGTACTACATTTTTTAAATCAAAAGTTGTATATGTTAACATTAGTAATGCACTATATGAATTAACATGAACTAACAATGAACAATTGTATTTTTACTATTATTTATTTTATTAACAAAGATGAATAAATGCTGTAAAAATATATATATTTTTTATTGTTAGTTCATGATACCTAATGCATTATCATAATTATTGTGTTACCAAAAAATAGTTATTTACCTGATCTCTAAACAGCCCAGCTGAAGTGCCATTCCATCACTAACTTTGTTAGCATGATGCTGCATGTAATCACTGCGCACCTACCACAAACAGGTGAAAAACCTGTTTTAATTATTGACCAAATAGCATAGCAAAGTACACTCTACATACAACCACAGTGAGGAAGAAGATCTGGAATAATGTCTGCTGACCTGCTGATAGAAATATAGCAGGAAGGTTCTGTCTTCTTTTAACTTCTTCATGTAATCGGTTGGTATGTAGCGAATTCTAAGGTCATATCTGAAATAAATAAATAAATTTTTATGGAAAACTCCAAATAATGAACAGCATAAAAAGCACAAGATTATTGTTATTTTCCCTTGCCTCCACTCTGCCTCAGCATGATGGCTCTCGTAGCGTTGTTCCACCTCTCCTACAGTCAGGTCTGGGTGTAACCAGTGGAGCTCCTCAGATTTAAGGTGTTTGAGCCTCAGCCCAAAGCAGTCTGGGTTCTGCACATTTGGGCCCAAGCGCCCACTATTCAGAATAGACTGGATGATGGTCTGATTTAGAAGGAAAATATCAATTAGTATAGTATAGATAATTTATTCCAACATTAGGAATATTATCATTAGGAGCACATTGGTTCAGTTCTTCCAATCATATATACTGTACCTTGATCTTCCATGAGCTGTCACATTTAACCAGTTTAAAGTTCTTGCTGATGTTGCTGCTGCTACTGAAGCATACTTTGATGATCTTCATAGGGCCACCTTCTCCAACAGGACCCAGGTCAGGGCTTTTGATGCCCCCATCCCAGTCCTGGGTAGGTACCTTCCAGGAAAGGGTGGTTATATCACCTGCCATCTCCAAGTAATGTCCCTCAAAGTTGTCCGTACACCACTACACTATCATCTCATCTGTAGACACTGTCAACAACATGGCTCATAGTTAGTCAAAGTATTTGTGTCATGTGCTACTAAGACATCAAATACATCATTCATTCAGTAGAATAGTATCAGAGTATATGGACACACTTTATATTAGATGTCTTTAACTACTATGTACTTAAGCATTGATACAATGTACTTATTATGTACATACATGTTGTTGAATTGTACTTACATGTAAAGTACCTGCACTTAATTAAATCTGTAGTTACAGTGTTAACCTTAACCTCTAATCTTAAACCAAACCATACCCCAACCCTTACTAACCCTAATCTAAACCCTAACCCAAAATACACTTCATACAAAATCAAAGAACAAATGGGTGTGATGCCATTTTAAACAAAATCTGGCCAAAAAGACGATATTTTTGCATTCATTTCTTTGGTTTATAACCAACGGTTAAATTGGGCCAACATGGTCCGGAATGGCGTTCCGGCACCTTCGATTCCAAAAAGAAAAAAATGCTTGTTTGTCAATCCATCCCATTTATTGTATTCTGCGATGCTGTTTTTGTTTGATCCCCTTGACACATTCTATCTCTATTTAGCGAGTGTATTTGTCCAAAAGTATTTCAAGCTCATTATGATTCGCTCTAGTCAGTTGTGGACGCTGGAGAGGCAGCATATTTGAGAGCGGCACCAGACCGCGTATCCCCACATAGACACGCGTTCCGCTTCGGTACCGCGCCGTGGTCCAATCTCTGATTCATAGAAATCGCGTAATATGGAATCAACTGCTCACCCGTTTCTTAGATCCACTGATATGCAGTAGTGATTTGCTTAGTTTTGTTAAAAAGCTGTATACATGAAGGGGTTTTGAATCAGGAATCAATCACATCCAAAGCAACATCAGATCACAATATCATAGGTCAACAACTTGAGAACAAAAGACCACTCGACCAACACACTAAAAGGTTTCACTATTATTTGTATATTGATTTTTACTCCATTTTTGTTGATTCAGCATTTATTTTGTGGGGTTTTTTTCCTTTGGGAATTTTTTTCTAGCAAATATACTGTGGGATTCACTATAGTGAAAATGCTTCTTTACGAGGCAGTGAAGAATTTTAAACTCTTATAATTTAATGCAAATGTTTTCATTACCAATTATATTATCACAATAACAATTTGAGTAAAAGGTAGTCATGCAGAAGGTGTTTATTTCCCCCTTTAAGAACAATGAGCATTTACTTTTAAATTGTAACATTAGATATAAATTTGGCCGATTTTATAAGATGACTCCCAATGGACAAGAAAGTAACTTGTCCCAGCTGTCATCTGATTTTTATAAAATGTGTAAAATACATGTGATATCATTCTTAATTTTGTTTTTTGTCATCTATTAAACCACATTTTCCATGTAATTATGTATTTTAACAATTAAGTTGAATAATGACATACATAAATATTGATAGACAAATCATTAAAACAGAATCCCAGGCAAATCAATTAATCTGAATGAAAAAACTTCTATGAATTACACACCAAACAGGCCTGTTAATAAATATATATTTAGACATATATATTTGGTGTGTGTGTGTGTTGAATCATCATCAAGTGGTTAAAACAACTTCATAGGGGACGACCAAATGTAATAATTTAATAATCAACCATGGAAAAAACCTATATGACATGTCCCCCTCAATGTCTATAGCAGTTACGGCCCTGCCTAAATCTACCTGTACCTCAACCTCAGTAGCAGCAAATGTGAAACTTGTGAGAATTTTGCAGAACAAAATGTAGTTACACAATAAATAGATTGTATTGTATGTACTGTATTTTAATGTTAGTACATAGTAGTTGAAGACACCTAGTATAAAGTGGGACCTAGTATATTAATACTTAAGTTTTCTAGTTATTCAAGAGAATGAGAAAATCAGAAACCTTGACAAATCTCTGATGTGCTACTGTACAGTACATCACAAAGCATCACACAAAAAATGTTGTGACCATAATATTAAAAGAACCTATCAGACTTATATCAAAAACCTTATTATGTATCATCTACTTACTTCAAGACATTCTTCAAAATCCATTAGACCAAAGTTTGCAGTACGTTTACATGGGCAGTTATAATTGAGCTGCTGCGGGATTTTTTACATAGTCCAGCTACAGTCTTCTTTTCTCTGTCCAAGTATGGTACAGGATCATCCCTACACATTTTTCCTTTTGAAGACTTTACCATCCACTGTGAGAGCTCGTGAAAGCTGAAAGGTGTGGGGCTCAAACATACTGTTTATTCAGAACTCACCTTTTATGTCATTTTTATTGGAAATTCTGTTTGAAGTGATCTTACAGCATGGCTAACATGATAGTTCTCCCTTCGAAGTGCCCTTCAGAGGCTGGTTTGTTCTGTTTGGAATGCAGGAATGTGTGTTGTTGTTGCTCTTCTTCTTTTACTATTCACACTTTTAAAGTCCATGTAAATGCACTGTGTTTGCTTACCCTGGTTTGATAGTATATATATATATATATATATATATATATATATATATATATATATATATATATATATATATATATATATATATAAGTACGACTCTCTGTGCTCTGTCCAAGGGCAAAAAGTCCCCCGCACTTTTCAAGCTAAACACATACCAAGTCCAAATGATGGATTTGTATACAACCCCAAGTCCGAAAAGATGGGACAGTATGAAAAATGCTAATAAAAACAAAAAGGAGTGATTTGTAAATTATATTCACCCACTGCTATATTAAAAGCACCACAACTACACATAATATGATGTTTTACCTTGTGAATTATTTTTTATTTTTTTATGTACAGTAATTTCAAATCAGATGATTGCAACACGCTCCAAAAAAGTTGAGATAGAGGCAATTTAAGACTAATAACAATTTGGCGAGTTGAAACAACAAGGCAATGTGAAACAGGTAAGGCAATTTTGTCATAGTACTGTATACTGTATAAGGAGCCTCCAAAAACAGCCTAGTCCTTCAAGAGCAAGCATCGTTCAAGACTTGTCAATTTGCCAACAGATGCTTCAGCAAATAATCCAGCACTTTGAGAACAATGTTCCACAAAGACAAATTGGATAGATTTTGGGCATTTCATCCCTACAGTGCACAATATAGTTAAAAGATTCAAGGAATCTGGTCAAATCTCGTGTGTAAAGGGCAAGACGAAACCACTCCTGAATGCGCATGATCTCTGATCCCTCAGACGTCACTGTCTTAAAAAATGTCATTCATCTGTAATGGATATCATGAACATGGGCTTTGGATTACTTTAGTAAATCTTTGTTAGTCAACACCACTCGCTGCTGCATCCACAGATGCAAGTTAAGACTTTACTATGCAAAGCAGAAGCCCTACATCAACACTGTCCAGAAGCGCTGCTGACTTCTCTGGGCTTGGTCTCATCTTAGATGGAAAGTAGAACAGTGGAACTGTGTTTTTTAGTCCGAAGAGTCCACATTTCCAAACGTTTTTTAAAAACACAGCCATTGTGTTATCTGGGCCAAAGAGGAAAAGGACCTATAAGCAGATTACTAGCTCTGTGTTAAATATGTAAAGCTATTTTTAATATCAGCTCCTGTTTTTTACCTCTATGTTGGTGTGCAGTCGACAAACTGTAGTAAAAAAGATAGATCTGCTGTGTTCTTAGAACTCTTTTTACTGCATTTTACTGAAGTGAATGGATATGTAGACATGCTTTTTTATACATGAAAATGTACGGATGCTATTGAAACTCATAATTATTATAAGACTATTATTGTTGTCTTTTGATAAAAGTCATGCTCAGCAGCTCACAAACTGTAGGGAAATGATAGATTTGCTTTGTTCTTATAATGCTTAAAACCTCTACTAAAGTCTCTTTGTAGGTCTGTAGACACATATATAAAGGATTACAATTTTCTTTTGATCGTGATTCAGTGACTAACTCATTTCACACAAGACACACACTTGTCACCACCTTCTGGCATCACCAGAAATGGTCACTGAATCATTAAATGGATCTGAACTAATTGTGATGAATGTAGTCAAAACACTTGAGCCACTTGGATACATTTAAATCTCACAATGCACAAGCACAGAGTAAAAAATAAAATTGTGCACATGCACAATTGTCATTATTGCAACTGATTAAATAATTCAGTCTTTTATTGATATGTGTGAAACAGAAGCAAGTGCTCCACAAGATGCCCTTTATTTTTGCAGCTAATTTTGCAATTATTTTGCAATACTTGAATCTTTAAAATACTACAAATATTAAAAGTAAATAATACTTATATATTAATATAATACTTATATATCATACTTATATATTAATATATACTGTAATATATTAATACTGTACTGTAAGTGTTGGGTCTGTGCGAGCCACCTACTGAAAGCTATACCCCCCCTTGAAAGCAGAACTCATCTGAGTCCTACACTTATCAAGAAATTTAAAAATGGACACAACTGCTAAAGCTGATATAAAATGGGGAATTGATTTGCAGTGGGATGACATACACTGTTTTGACATTATTAGTGGGTTTTTGACATAAAATTTGCATTGGAAGATGCTAGTTTACAGAAGCTGTGTGAGTGTATGAGTGTCTGTTTCTGTGCATATGACTGTGTGTATTCTGTTTTAGGGTCTCTCTTGCTGATTTGCTTGCCTAAGGGAACGCATTCCTAGAAGTAAGGCTACATGCCTTTTTAACTCACTCAAGCTTAACTGCCACGCTACCTGTATTTGTGTACGTTAACAAAACAGTCCAGTGAAATATGCATACAGTTCACTAATGACATAACCTTCTTTAATTAAAGTGAGATTAACTATAATCCCTCAATGTTGTTGTTCCCAAATTAGTCATGAATGTCAAAACAAAATGTATCAGCTTCATTTTGTTTTTGTTCCGTCTTTGTCAAGTGACAAATCGTTTGTTTGCACAGAGGCAGAGCTAATGTTTCTAACTTTATCACACTCAGATAAAGTGGACATTGTTGTCAAACTTAAACTTCAAACTGTTGTCAAACTTCATTGCCTGTTTTTCCAGAAGCTCTGAAATGGTTAATCTAACACAGATAACAAGTGTGTGGGATTTGACCTCTGAAGATTATATTTTTTGCAAGCCAACACTAGCTTAGAGCTACAGAGCATAAACAGAGGAAACAGAACTACTGTGGAGCTCTACTTGGAAATGCCATTTTCAAGTAGGCTACCTGAAAAGGGTTCTTGAAACATTTTCTTTTTTATTTAAAACAAAATTATTTTATTTTATTAGCTTCATGTCAAACTGCTCATGTCAATAAAAAAAGTGATCTATATATCTAATCTCTATAATGTTTTATCACTATGCACTGACTGCAAGCAGATAGCAGCTCATCTCTTTGAACTCTTTAAAAGTCAAAAAGCTAAATGTTTCAAAAGATTTCAACAGACTGTGATTTGTTGTTCATATTAGTTTACACCTGACCCAAAAGCAGGCAAAATACTGAGGTAGGTCACTTTCTAGCAGCTAACGTCTATCACAGAAGGGTGAAAAGACTTGAATTAAGTGAGAAACAACAACAACTATTTAATACTACCCTACTAAGTTATGCTAAATCTCTGTCAGTTTTTAAGTGGACAGCGTGGGCAACTTTTGATACACAGCCAGAATCTCTATCAACACGCTCTATGGAGACATTGGAATGCGCGCGCACATAATTGTACCTGCGCAGACTTGCCTTCCCCCAAATCCACACATACATACATTCAACACATACATTTATGTAAAAGAGTCTTAAAGCGAATTATGCCTTAAACTCTGTGGCACTGAGCACGTATCCATATAATGAGTCATTTTGGAAACCTTCTTGAATTCCTGGTGAGAGTTCTGAATTTAATGAGTGACTGTACTATTTAATTAACAATTTGACACGAAAATTCTTGTCAAATAAACAACTTGTGTGACGTTTTGTCCAACGCTGTCAACGCTGTATTAATTTATAGGTAGATAACTCACCTTGCAAAGAGGCGCTCTTGGTTTTCCCCATTTCCTTAAAGCTGAAGTTCCCAAGTCAAAGTCCAGATCTCAGAGAGAGTCAGGTAAAGACACAGTGTAAAGCCACTCCCCAGATCAATCATGCCTGCCTGAGTTACGTGGACTTCCTTCTCTTTGCAGTGCTGAATGTCATCCGTTATAGATGAGAACATGAAAACGATCATCCTTTCATCCTCGCTAACAGTCTTAAAAAAGTGATATGTACAACTTATATTTGAAGCTCTACCCAGTTTACAAAAATCACGTTTTTATTAAGGGTTTAAATTACATTTTATTTGCAATGTACTTAACTATAAAAATAAAAATAAAATAAAAATGTACTGAACTATATATATATATATATATATATATATATATATATATATATATATATATATATATATATATATATATATATATAATACTTTTGTTTGCAGACTTTTTATCTCTTATTTGGAGTCGAAGAGAGTTTTTTATTTTATCTCATACAGTATTTCCTCAACTACTTGTATTTTTTTCTTTTCTTTTTAGAATAAAAGACACTCTTAATAGAGTGTTTTAGCTTATGGAAAACTTCGTCATGAATGAATGCGTTTTAAAGTATGACACGACTGGCATCTTGTGGTCACAGATAGGAACAACTTTTGAGATTGTTCTTAGAAGGTGTTTTTTTCCAAGTACAAAAGAAGAAGAAAGAAAGAAAGAAAAAAAAAAAAAAAAAGGGGTCAGAAATTACTACCTGTTGTTGAACAGTAATTAAGTCACTTCGGCTTGCATGGCTTAAACTAATATTCAGCTGTTGAGTTGCAAGCCTGTAATTTATTATATCAAAATTACCCCCTTTTTTAACCAACATGATTACAGTTTATGTAAGTTTATTAATGTCTGTGCAATAATAGCTCTAACCAGACAGGGTTTTATAGTTTGGCATAGAACCTCAGATTGTCTTTAATTTATCAGACAGACAGGAATAAGAAGCACAGTAGAAAGCAGTATTTTCACAGTAAACACAGTATACAGTTTTACAGTATAGTGAAAGATTAATATTGGCTGTTGTAATTTGACTATGAATTCTCCTCCCTGCCCAGTGGGTGGCGATATGCAAAAGAAATGCGAATCGCCAAAAACAAAAGAAGAAGAATGTGGAAGTGAAAGTAGAGATTTATAGTCCTAAAAAAGGACTTAAATATTGATGTTTCTCACCCACACCTATCATATTGCTTCTAAAGACATAGATTTAATCACTGGAGTCGTATGGATTACTTTGTATGCTTTTTGGATCTTCAGAGTTCTGGCCACCATTTACTTGCATTGTATGGACCTAAAAAGCTGAGATATTCTTCTTAAAATCCTTGTTTCTACTCAGCAGAAGAAAGAAAGTCATACATATCTGGGATGGCATGAGGGCAAGTAAATGATGAGAGAATTTTCATTTTGAAATGAACTATCTTTTTAAGGGGTTTCTTGCATTTGGGCACAGATCTTTTAAAGCAATTTTAACCATTCAGGGTGTGATGTTAAATCCAAACCACCATGAGTGATTCCCTTTGACACTTACTAATTATCCTATATGACTGTCCTCTGTATATGTCTTTGTGTTTTTTATTTTTGACAACATAAATTCAAAATGATTGCGAAAGTGACACACCTGGAATCTGGACAATTGACTATTGACAATATTCTATTGTAATGGTCAGACGTGTAACTATCATAATTAGTGCCCGACCGATATATCGGTATCGGCGTATATTTTACCAATATGCGCCGATATGAAAACTTTTTTTCAGAACATATAATGCAGAAAACAATGCTTTAGAAATGGTGTCTAAGCGTAGTTTGTCCAGCAGATTGTGCTCCGACTCCATTGTTTACAGAGCTGATTCTGAACTGACGGTGGTTCTGCAGACAGGGCAGAGTTAAACCGTGTGGATTTGAGCGATCTCTTCTCGTTAAATTGCTAACTAGTTTGTGAAATACGTACTGGAAAGTTAATAAAAAAAAATTACCCCATCATTTTATATAACTAATATAACGTTAACCCTGTCCCTGACAACCATGTCACTCATATTTATTACATCTGTTTGCTGTTAGCCAGCTATAGTTTGTCAGTGCAGTAAGTAATGTAGCAGATTGAAAGGGAAACATCAGAGCATCTTTTTGCAGCTCAGCAGACAACAGTGCGGTGGTGGATTGTGTGTGGTGAGTGTTGATTTCATGCTATGTTGTTACCTAGTTGGTGAGACACAATGCTGGTAAGTAAATAAAGTCCATCTTTTACTCTCCATGACCACGAGCTTATAGCTAACTAGCTAATCACGTAGCTACTTTCATTGTTGTCAGCTGAGTGGAAGCTAATGTGTAAACATGTATTCACCAAACTGTTTTGTTCAAGATTCACGGTTTGGTACCCCCTTCAACCGAACAATTCCAGTCGTTGCATTTATAAAATGTAATATTTAAAAGTCTGGTTTTCCAGACGTTAAAATAGGATACGTAATAAAAGTAGATTTAATAAATAGCATATTTGCCCTGTGTAAATAATAATATATAGGATCTGTATCTAAAATAAATGAGGGGTGATACATACTAATACAGCAGGCTGGAAAAATAGAAATTTATTTATTTTAATATCCTTTCTCTCTCTCTCTCTCTCTCTCTCTCTCTCTCTCTCTCTCTCTCTCTCTCTCTATATATATATATATATATATATATATATTGAATGTGTTGAAACTTGACACCGGGCGACGCACCCTAAAAACGGCACCGTTAGAACGGTTTCATGCTGAAGAGCCGCTTAAAAGTAAGTTTCTCTCTCTCTCTCTCTCTCTCTCTCTCTCTCGTAAATGTAAATGCCAACACCATCATATATGTCGAAAGGACTGATGCCTGTCAACCAAAACATGAGCTCATTGATGTAATTAAACGAGTCTGCTTTTTATTCCATCAGTTACTCCTGGTCGGAGGCTGCCGTATATATTTAGTTTATATGTAGGGATACGTCCTACATAAATGTAATAGTGCAATGCTCAAATATTTAGTAGAGCGTAAATTGTGACTTAGTGCCCATTTATGCCACAACTAGGCTCAGTTGTAACGTATGTATAGCTGGTGCAACCGGCCCCTGATGTTTATTTAGTTATTTATTTTATTTTCATTTATTCTTTATTTAAATGGTGAGCAACTGACTGATACTAAACATACAGTACTGATGTTTATTTAGCTTTTTGTTTTATTTTTATTTATTCTTTATTTTAATGGTCAGCCATTGACTGATTCTAAACAGTACTGATGTTAATTAAGCTATTTATTTTATTTTTATTTATTCTTTATTTTAATGGTCAGCATTTGACTGATACTAAACATATGGCACTTTTCCACTGTATGTTATGGTTCGACTCGACTCTGTTCACTTTACTTTTCTGAGCTTGCTTTTCCACTGCAGTTTAGTGCCGCCTCAACGTGGGTGGGATTATAGGCTGATCGTCATAGTTGTGTCACCTCTACTGCTTTGACATCATCTTAAATGCGACACAAACATTACTGACCATAAACAATAACACAACTGCTAGCTGTTAGCTACTAGCTCATTGTGCTGCATAAAGCAGTTGTTGCATGGTGATTTTGCCTGGTTGTTTTAGAAGGAAGCTTTCCAGTAGCTGGTCAACTAAATAAAGTGAAGCTTTCAAGCAGAATATAGAGTTAACGTAACAAAACGTACCATCCTCCATCGTGAACTCCAATAACGCCGAGTCCAGGCCCCCTCTAAAACCGGTATCGGTCTCAAAAATACCATTTCGGTCAGGCTCTAATCATAATACATAAAAGAAAATAAAAAATATTTTTCCTTTTTTGATTAAAAAATGTATACATCAGAGGGTTAATTAGATGTGTAAACACAAGATCAATTAAATAAAAGGGTAGAAATGGGCTTGCAAATTATGGCCAAGGAAAAAGTCCTACAAAAACTTTATTCAGAGGCCAAAAAGTACAAAAAAAGTGCTCATTGCAGGAAAGTGCATAGTGTTTCCAGGTTATTCCTTTATCAGTGTCCAAGGCCAACTACATTTAAATTAACAGTGTTTTTGTTTCATGGTTTGAAAAGAGTTCTGTGTCAGTTCCATTTTTGAATCCTTGATTTGTGTCCTACTCTATAATGACTATGAAATTGATCTGTTCCTGCATCCGGGGTTGTGCACTGGTGGCCTCTTCTGAGTTTTAATGGGACACATTTAAATGCTCATTATATTGATGGTCACACCTATTGCTCTTTTTGCTGTCATTCTGTCTTCACATTGACAGAAACAGGTTGAGCACTGATTTAACTATGCAAACTAGTTCCTTCTCAAGGAGACTGTAATGTCTATCATTAGGATCACCAAAAGGATGTTTTACAATGTCAAACAATGTTAATCTCCAACAGTCACACATGCAGATATGCATGCATTGCCAAATTTGTGTAGGTAGGTAGCCCATTTACAGATTCTCAAGATCTCCCTGGACTGGCTAATTTTAATTAGTCAGGTATCTCATCTCTACGCAGTCATCCTATATTCCTCAGAGAAGCACGTGGGAGGACATCACACCTGTGGCTCTTGACACCCCAATTACTGCCTTGCTGCTTATCAGAGTGCAGGCCAGCTATTACTGCTGCTTCTCACTGTACCACTGAGAGCAAAGTGGGATGTGCTGTGTCTCTTATGTCATAATTAAATTAGACTTTATTACAGTGACACCAAGCTAGTGAGCGCGCACACACATCCACAGGAACTTAAATGCCAAGTAGGCCTATCAATGGACTAATGAGAGCTACACAATCACAACTGCTGTTTTGTGTTGTACCAAATTGTGTAGACATTGCATAAGCACCCACAACTACACATATTTACAGTGGCATCAAAAAGTATTTGGAATCTTTTGTAGAGATTGACCAATGATCGGTTTTACACCGGGTTTACTGATGTTTTTAACCAATAATTACACTTTTCTGTGTAATCAGTTATCGTTTTTTAATATCGAATCTACCGATAAATGTGGCCATCTGGTGGCTGTGTAAAGAACAGTGACTGTGAGCTCAGCAGGAAACAGTGTGAAATCTCTGTGATAAGACACAACACGATAACTTGCTTAGTTCACCAGAACTGTGTGGGATAAAAATGACCATTGATACAACAAATAGATATATGTGAAGAGCACCGATGTATGCACTTTGTAAAAACTCTGTGCACAGTAGACACAATATGTAGAAGAGTTGGCACTCCTAAGAACATGTAATATTAAAATTTTATTCTTTCTCGTTCTCACATCATTGTGGAAAAACCACCATAAACGGACGTGACAGTTGTGAAAGCGGCTTTTACCTATATGCTACATGATGAGGGAATCCAATCGAAAATGCTTGAAACCAGCAGACTTTGACTACTGAGACATCAGTATGAGATCCATTATTGCTCGATGATTGTTTAAATTAATATTGAAATCGCCATATGTCCTTCGATTAATAAACTTTAAAAACTGTGTTTGAAAATATTGTCTGCATTCTGCACTTTAGTCAGCATTGTGTGAGCAAGTGGTGACCTCTAGCAGTCTGGATGGCATAATCCATTATCCATTATGCTACTATAATACAATGGAAGGCCAGGAGTGCCATTTACAAAAGAATGAAGGAATAAATAATCAATCTTAATTTGAAAATAAAAATGTGAATATATAAACCAATTTAAAAACTGACAAATGAAGAGACACATTTAAATGTGTTTATTTAATTCATGTTTTAAAATGTACACATATTTAGCAATAAAACAGCACATTAATAAGTCATTTTTAATTGCACCTTTTAAATTGCGTTTTAAAAAAACATTTGGCAATTGCTTTTATTCATCAATTTGCCAGTTGCTTTTCTTCATCCATTTGCCAGTTACTTTTCTTTTTTGTTTGACTTTTCCTTTTCATTTACCATTTGTCAATCCATACCAGCTGAAGCCCAGGAGTGCCAATTAAAAAAGAATGAAGGAATAAATTATAAATCTGTTAATTTGAAAATAAAAACTTGAATAAATAAATAAATTTATAAATGGACAAACAAAAAGACATTTAAATGTGTTTATTTAATTCATGTTTAAAAATGTCATTATATTTAACAATAAAATTGTGCATTAATAAATCATATTTATTTCATGTTTAAAATGTCATTAAATGTAGCAATAAATGAGTACATTAATGAGTCTTTTAAATGCACTTTTTAATGCACGTTAAAAGTACCTTTTAAATTGCATTTTAAAAAAGGTATTTGGCAATTGCTTTTCCTCATCCATTTGCCAGTGGCTTTTCATTTTGCTTTTCCTATTTCCTTTCTCTTTTCTTTTTCTTTCTCCAATTGAGACTCAAGTTAAAAAATGCCATTGGACTGTTGACTCGTGAGAGCAACCAATGAATTTTCGACTCAGTTAGAAGACACCCCTCCCCCCCCCCACGTGCCATTTGAAGAAAATGTAAGACAGCCTGTCATTGGACGACGGTACGAGCAGTTTACGTGATTTGTGAAATGCAACAGTGAACGAGCGTCCACATTGATAGCTGGTAATCGTGATGCTGTCAACAGAACCAGCCTCCTGAACCCCGAACTGAAACATGCACAGCAACCACCATTTGCCTCACCCAACTTCACTGCTTGAGGTACCGAGCTGATGAAGAATACTGCCAGATCCTGTACTAAAGCACCTCCGTGAAGTTGGCACCCCCGTATAATTAAATCTTTACCAAATCTATACCATTAAAAAATTAACGTTTGTTCTGGTTCGGTGTTTGAGTTCCTCTTCTGTCACTCACTCGACGTTGTGTCGATGTAGTGACATTAGGGGTCGCTCTTGGGAGCCCCAAACACCTATGATCTTTGAGAAAAGGCCAATGACAATTTTCGAGTGGAATTTGCATGCCACTCCCCCAGACATACAGGTATAAAAGGAGCTGGCTCGCAACCACTCATTCAGGATTTTTTCTTCGGAGCCGAGCGGTTGTGTGTCAGTGAGCTGAATTCCATTGCCGGTCCATTCACCTTGAAGAAGCATATGCTGTTGGATATACGGCACACTTCTGCATGATTAATGCAGAGTACGCCCCTGGGTGCTTCGACAGTGCTAAAAATAGTATATATTTCTGCAAAGTGTATATTTTCTCTATTAGAGCAACACATTGATGTGAACGTCTTTTTAAAGATGACTTTCTGTCTTTGTGTGATTCCTGGATGCGGTTATCTCTCCGCATCTGATGGCCACATGCGCTGCCTCACGTTCCTGGGCCACGATCACACTGAGGCAGCGTTCGTGGATGGTTTATGTTCTCATTACGAGAACATGACCATGGCAACATTGCGGTCATGGCTTTCCTTCCTCCAGGGGAAAGCCACTCCAGCCGCCCCCACGCTGGGCCTTCTACCTATGGGTACGAGGCTGGCCCGGCTGGCACTGGAGGCGATTTGGGGATTCCAACGGGCACGGTCTCGCCGGGTAAATCCCCGCGGACCTCCCGTTTCCCAGCACGCTCATTTGCCCCCGTCGAGTTCCGAGATGAGACCAGCTCACCTCACGACCAGCTTAACGTCTCTTTCGGGGCACGTGAGCAGGATGAGTCCTCGATCGCTTCATCGGAGAGCGCGCTGGCGATGTCGGACGCCGAGGTCTCGACTGGGCTGCCACTTTCAGGTCTGCCTGTCTAGTCTGAGTCTGACGCAGAGCTGACCGCCATGCTTGCCCGGGCCACCATGAGTGTTGGGTAGGACTGGAACCCTCCACCCTCCCTTGAGCCCTCGCGGCTAGATGATTGGTTCCTGGGTTCGGTCCCTTTCTTCCCGGAAGTGCACGACGAGCTGACAAGATTGTGGAGGACACCTTTTTCTGCTCGAACCCGACTTCCCAGTTCGTCCGCTCTCACTACCCTCGATGGCGGGGCGGCCCCCCGGTACACGGAGATCCCTCAGGTGGATAAGGCGGTTGTGGTGCATCTGTGCCCGCAAAACGCCGCCACCTGGCAGGATCACCCGGCGCTCCCCTCCAGGGCCTGTAGGACTATGTCATCTCTGGCAACCAAAGCCTACAGTGCCGCTGGACAGGCCGCCTCCGCCCTGCATGCTATGGCCCTCCTGCAAGTCCACCAGGCCAAGGCACTGAAAGAACTGCACGTGGGTAGTCCTGATCCCGATGTGATGCAGGAGCTGCAATGAAGGTCACGGCGTGAGCACTCGGGTAGGCGATGTCCACCTTGGTGGTCCAGGAGCACCACCTATGGCTGAATCTGGTCGAGATGAGGGACGGTGACAAGGTTCGCTTTCTCAACGCGCCCATCTCCCAGATCGGCCTATTCGGTGACACCGTCGAGGACTTTGCCCAGCAGTTCTCAGCAGTGAAGAAGCAGATGGAAGCAATGCAGCATATCTTGCCCCGACGCGGCTCAAGATCCCGTATCCCATTTGCTCGTTGAGGGCGTCCCCCTGTGGCGGCGAAAGCCCAGGCGGCTCCGCCACAGCCCGAGCCCAGTCCTCGGCCCCAGCGTAGAGCCCCCCACAGGAAGCTGACACACCCCGCCTCACGACCTGGCACGAGGACACGGAAGGCTCCTAAGCGCCCATGAGACAGATGACCCAGGGAGGGAGACGTCCGCTGGAACCATGGGGCCGGGAGGTAAATCTTATGTTCCCTTTTGTTTTGAGTTCGCTGCACCTCGAACGGGCTACGGTACCCACATTTTCAAAAAAAGAGCGGTTTCCTCACTCCTTGGGTCACACAGCCGGTGTTTATGTCCGGCGTCATCACGGCGACTGGACACCGAACACTCGCAGACAGGGCCCCGCAAATGCGGCCCCCCTGCCTTCGCACGCCTGGCCGCACCACACCCACACCTCCGGCCAGCCGGTTGTGATGAGTCTCTAGGACAGCCCAAAAGGCCCTTCTCCTCAGTCGCTGACCCGCCCTATGCCGAGTACGCGGAGCAAGGTAAGTACTTCGAGGTTCCCCTCAGCTCAGCCACCTCGAGACGAAGCGAGGATCTTCGACGTGGTGTTTCCTGCTCCCTCCTGACGCGAGGCCCCACCCTCAGGTACGTCAGATGCGATTGTCCCCTTAGTGCCCCTCACCCGGAGCTAACGCTTTCCAACCCATCACGGTGGCTGGCCAAGACCATCCGATTCGGCTATGCGATTCAGTTCGCCAGGCACCCGCCCCGGTTCAGCGGCATCCGCTTCTTCTTGGTGCAGGGTGAGAACGCCGCCATCCTGCATGCGGAGATCACGACCCTTCTGCACAAGGGCACGATAGAGCCTGTCCCTCCAGCCGAGATGAGGAAAGGGTTCTACAGCCCTTCATCGTGCCAAATAAAGGCGGTGGGTTGCGGCCAATCTTGGACCTGCGAGTTCTGAACTGGGCCTTACACAGACTCCTGTTCAAGATGCTGATGCAGGAGTGCATTTTG
This sequence comes from Myxocyprinus asiaticus, assembly GCF_019703515.2. NCBI lineage: Eukaryota > Metazoa > Chordata > Actinopteri > Cypriniformes > Catostomidae > Myxocyprinus > Myxocyprinus asiaticus. The sequence goes on from NC_059362.1 coordinate 20,384,520, forward strand.
GCGTGCGTCCGGCATCAAGATTGGTTTGCGGTGGTAAACCTGAAGGATGTGTATTTTCACGTCTCGGTTTTACCTCGACACAGACCCTTCGTATGGTTTGCTTTCGACAGCCGGGTGTATCAGTACAAGGTCCTTCCCTTCGGCATTTCCCTGTCCCCTCGCGTCTTCACGAAGTTCGCAGAGGCAGCTCTTACCCTGTTAAGGGAAGTGGACGTCTGCATACTCAACTACCTTGACAACTGGCTGATTCTAGCACACTCTCGAGAGTTGCTGTGTGCACACAGGGACCTCATGCACCTCAGCCATCTAGGGCTTCGGGTCAACTGGGAAAAGAGCAAGCTCTCCCCGGTTCAGAGCATCTCTTTTCTCGGCATGGAGTTAACTCGGTCTCGATGATAGCACACCTCACAAGCGAGCACATGCAGTCGGTGCTAAACTGCCTGAAGTCATTCAGGTGGAGGACAGCGGTTCCACTGAAACACTTTCAGAGGCTCCTGGGGCATATGAAATCCTTGGCTGCAGTCATGCCGCTTGGGTTAATGCTTATGAAACCGCTTCAGACTCGAGTCCCGAGATGGGCATGGTGCCGCGGCACACATCACGTGGCTATCACGCCGGTCTGCCACCACTTGTTCAGCCCTTGGACAGACCTTGAGTTTCTGCGGGCAGGAGTCCCCCTACAGCAAGTGTCCAGGCACGTCGTGGACACGACAGATGCCTCCAAGTTAGGCTGGGGCACCGTGTGCAACGGGCATGCAGCCGCTGGCTCTTGGACAGGACTGCGGCTGTGTTGGCACATCAACTGCCTTGAGTTGCTGACTGTACTACTCACCCTGTGGAGGCTAATGCCATTGATCCGGGGCAAGCACATGTTGGTCCGGACGGACAACACAGCGATGGTAGCGTATATAAATCGCCAAGGCGGCTTACGTTCTCATCGCATGTCCATCTCCTCCTCTGGAGTCAGCAATGACTGAGGTCACTGCGGGCCACTCACATCCTGGGCAGCCTCAATGCCACAGCAGATGTGCTGTCATGGCAGGCGACACTCAGTGGAGAGTGGAGACTCCACCCCCAAGTGGTCCAGCTGATTTGGAGTCGATTCGGCAAAGCACAGGTGGACCTGTTTGCTTCCCGGGAATCCTCCCACTGCCCGCTCTGGTATTCCCTGATGGGAGCCCCCCTCAGCGTTGGCACACAGCTGGCCCCGGGGGCTGCACAAATACGCGTTCCCCCCAGTGATCCTACTTGCACAGACCCTGTGCAAGATCAGGGAGGATGAGGAACAAGTCACCCTTGTGGCCCCATACTGGCCCAGCCAGACTCGGTTCTCGGACCTCACGCTCCTCTCGACAGCACCTCCCTGGTAAATTCCTCTGAGGGAGGACCTCCTCTCTCAGGGACGGGGCACCATCTGGCACCCACACCAAGACCTCTGGAACCTCCAAGTCTGGCCCTTGGATGGGACGTGGAAGACCTAAGTGGCCTGCCACCGGCAGTGGTAGACAGCTTTATGCCCTGAAGCGGCATTTGTTTGCGAGTTGGTGTTCTTCCCAAGGCGAAGACCCCCAGAGATGCGCAGTCGGGTCAGTGCTTTCCTTCCTCCCCTCCACCTTCAAGGTGTATGTGGCCACCATAGTGGCACACCACGACGCAGTGGAGGGTAAGTCCCTAGGGAAGCACGACCTGATCATCAGGTTCCTCAGAGGTGCCCGGAGGCTGAATCCTCCTAGGCCAGGCCTCTTCCCCTCATGGGATCCCTCCGTGGTCCACCTGGGCCTTCGGAGAGCCACGTTTGAGACTCTAGAGTCAGTCGAGCTGAAAGCCCTCTCCTTGAAGACTGTCCTCCTGACTGCGCTCACCTCCATCCAAGAGTGTTGGGGACCTGCAGGTGTTTTCTGTCAGCAATACTTGCCTGGAGTTCAGTCCAGTAGACTCTCACGTGATCCTGAGACCCCAACCAGGCTATGAGCCCAGGGTTCCCACAACCCCCTTCAGGGATTAGGTGGTGAGCCTGCAAGCGCTGCCCCAGGAGGAGGCAGAGCCAGCCCTGTCATTGCTGTGTCCGGTGTGTGCTTTGTGCATCTACTTCGATCGCACACAGAGCTTTAGACCCTCTGAGCAGCTCTTTGTCTGCTTCGGCGGACAGTGGAAAGGGAACGTTGTCTCCAAACAGAGGCTTGCCCACTGGATCGTGGATGCCATCACTCTGGCATACCAGGCCCAATTTGGGAATACGAGCACACTCTACAAGGAGTGTGGCATCCTCGTGGGCACTGGCCAATGGCACCTCTCTAGCAGACATCTGCAGAGCAGCAGACTGGGCAACCCAATACCTTTGCGAGATTTTCCAATCTCCGGGTTGAGCCGGTTTCGTCCCGTGTTTTGTCAGGTACGAACAGGTAAGTTTGGGAATACGGAACAGCTGGCCGGGTGTATCGCTTGCGTATAGCGCCTTTCCCCTCCATGAGGCAAAGACATGCACTCTTCTCCCATATGAGTTCATGAACCCATGAACCCTGGATGTCCTTCCTCCCTAGCCCTGTGGCTCATGAATTCAGCGGAGGAATTCTCAGCCAGACCCAGTACATGTGCTAATATGCCCTGTACTGGGATAGGTGCTCCACAGGTGCCAGTTACTCCGGTAACCCCCTGTGATGTATTTTCCACAGTATGGTCTCCCTGTCGGCAGACCCGCGTCTCACTTGGGCAGAGCTCTCTCTGCCCCGGTTGCTGTGTTTGTAAAGCTCCTCCCCTTCGAAGCAGGATCTACCACCGTGCCTCTTCCATGTGCGGCTGGTGAGCCCACGTGACGTATTGCCACATGTTACCTCCCCGTCGGGCAGGATGTGGTCTCTGTGGGGTCTTTTCCCCCTGAAAGAATTGGAAAGGAAAATAACACCTTCTCCGGCGCAAATAATAGTGTTAGATGGCCCCAGCCGAATCTAATACTCTGTGGAGAGAAAACAGAGAGAGTAAAGGCAGCGGCTGGTGCGGCCTGCTCCCATGCTAGTTATGTCGCTTCCCCCCCCCTTAGGGGTGTGGGGAACTACATGACGTCTTTTGGGGCGTTGTGGGAGGCTACGTGCAGACTGATGCACCTGCTATTACGCACGCAGCAGCTTGCGTGACAGAAGGGGAATGTCTTGGTTACTGTCGTAACCTCCATTCCCTGATGGAGGGAACGAAACTTTGTGTCCCTTTTGCCACAATGCTGTACTACCCGCTGGAATGTCCGGGACCCTGTCTCGGCTCCTCAGCCCCAAACCTGAATGAGTGGTTGCGAGCCAGCTCCTTTTATACCCGTATGTCCGGGGGAGTGGCATTCAAATTCCACTTGCCAATTCTTATTGGCCTTTTCTCAAAGATCAGAGGTGTTTGGGGCTCCCAAGAGCGACCCCTAGTGTCACTACATCAACACAACATCTCGTTCCCTCCAGGGAACAGAGGTTACGACAGTAACCAAGACGATATTAGACATTATTTTTTTTTTGGCTGTGTGATGTCTCTTTCCACCCCATGAGGTCCAAATCGCTCCAAACCGGTGTTGTTGGTTTGTGCTTGATTTGTGCTGATTTGTGCCATTAAAAGAAACACTGCAACTATTTCCCTTCCTTAGATATAGCAAGAAACGTTTCGGGAGCAGTGACATCACTCCAAATCTCTCCAAACCAGTGTCATTCGTTTGTGCTCGATTTGTGCTGTTAAAAGAAACATCTTAATGTTTTCCTTTCTTTGTATTTAACAAGATAGCTTTTGGGAGCCTTGAAATCGCACAGGCTGAACCCCATGTCAATCACTCTCACCTGTCTCAGAAGCGAGCACAAACGATGTTTGGTATCACTGAAGCATTCAAAGATTTAATCTTTTACCCCATCAAACTCAAACACATCTCTCTTTCTCATTCAGGAAGTATCAGATTTGGTCTGATATTTAAACCAGGGATGAAACTACTCACCTTTCAGCTAAAGTCACCTTTTCTAAAGCTAATTTGACCAATTGTTTGGTAAAATTTCTAAATTGTCCTTATTCTTGTCACTTTAAGTGGTTACTTTAAGCTTAAAACTTAAAAAAACGTATAAGTTTTAACTTATAAGTAGATAAGATTTATCTACAGTAATAGCAAAACATAGCAAGATACAATACAAATCAAATAATATATATTTTTTAAAGTTAGTAAATAAAATTAATATTAAGAACATATAAATATAAAATAAATGTAGCCTACACAACCAGTCCAAAAGGACACTGACATTTTCTCATTAGCTTAGAGCCTTTTGATCTAAAGGCTTATGGTCAAACGCTTGGTTTTATACTCAAAAATAAATTGTTCCTTATTATAGATGTCTATACAAACCTTTTATTTATTTATTTGTTTTATTTATTTAATAGTATTTTTTAAAGAAATGTTGCCAACAAGTCCAGCATATGAAATCATTCAATACTGTTTAAAAAGCATCCCAGGATGCACCTGAAGTTGATTGACAAAATGAACTGTGTGCAGAGCTGAAATAGACAAAAGGCTACCCTGAAGAAGTTCAAATATAAGATGTTCCTGTGTTTTGGTCACTGCATAATTTTCATTCTTTTGTGTTACTACTTAGTTTTGATGACTTAATAGCCTACTCTAAATTCTAAAACAGTAAAGAATAGGCAAGTGTGATAAAATGTATCTAAAATGTTGTAGTCTTACACTGAGAGGCCGTTCACATTTAGCAAATTTTTGTGTCCTTCCGTGCAGTTTTATAATTGATTTCAATGTAAAGTGTGTTAGATTGACGTCTTTGATGGCTTGTTCATGTTTTTAGATGCCATGTCAAGTTAAAGAATACCTAAACTGTTAAACGTACGTCTCGAGTCGAGACACCTACGTTTTGCTCTTTTGTGGCGCTGCGTGTAAGTTTAGTGCAACAACAATGCATAACAGCATGTGAATGGCACCTAACATGTTTTCAAACATTGTGCTGAAATTTCAAAGAAATATTTTAAATATTAGCTACTCTATTGGCCTATGCAGTTACACAAACACAGTCAACGCAAGCCGCGCCAGCTTCTAGCAGAATTAAAACGAATACAAGCAAATTCAGATTCTGAATGTGGCTGTTTACTTGCGAAAAAAATTCAGAATAATTAACCTATATAAACATGATGTACAGCTTTGTTCAGCAATCTCACATATAAACAAATCATAATTTGCAGCACAAACACTGACAATTTTTGTTGTTGCATTTGGAGTTTGATGGGGTGAAAGATTAAATCTTTGAAAAAATTAATGCTTCAACGATACCAAACACGGCACAAACCAGAAACGAGCACAATCGATGGAGACAGTTGAGAGTGAATGACATGGGGTTTGGCCTGCACGATTTCAAGGCTCCCAAAAGCTATCTTGTTAAATACAAAGAAAGGAAAACGTTATGATGTTCCTTTTAATGACACAAATCAAGCACAAACGAACGATGCCGGTTCGGAACGATTTGGACCACAAGGGGTGGGAAGTGATGTCACACAGTCAAAAAAATTATGTCCAATATCTCAAACACAGAACCAGCACAAACATTCATTTTTGCAGCACAAATCAGCACAAACGAATCGTATAGATTTGGTAATGATTTAATTATATGGGGTGCCAACTTCACGAAGGTTACAAAGCAAATGCTTCTCTGCACTGCCTGACCTTACAGCTATTCACCTGTTTCATTACTGTATGACTGCTCTCTCTGCCATATTTGTTAACAAAGCCCATATACTGTACCTTCTGTGCACTGTGAGATCATCGATCATAAGCAACTGTTTCTGTTTTTAAAGCTTAATGAAATGTTATCTTTTCGTTTACACAACCAGAAGGTATTTTTTTTTTTTTTTCTAAATTTGTTTTATTTATACTTCAAGCTGTTGTCTCTCTTGTGTAGGAAAATAGTGCAACTATCTCTCACTGTCTGGACAGATTAGATGGTGGGACTTTTGGCACAGTGGACGCAGAGATAGACACTGCAGAGGGAATATGACTGAGAGACTCAGTGACTGTCCTGTCACCCATGGTTTAGGAGAGACACATACACACACACACACAGGGGAACTGGAATGCATTGATGTGTATCAGCTTAAAATGCCCCTCTTTCCAAAACTCAAGGGCCCAAGTGTGTGTGGGAGCCTGGAGTCATTCATCTCAAAAAGTGCATTTCTCTGTGCATTTGAGAGGAAGTAACTTTTGAGGGTATCTTTCATGTCCAGCTGTATGGTAATGTCTTGATTGTTGACATTTGTCTAAGATGTTGATTATGAAAGGATTTTATATTCAAATTTTAAAAATGGTCTAATTATGCTTTCATTAAAGGCTTCACAACAATTAGGTAATTGCTTAGGCCATAAAATGGTATAGTGTTTTTCATGCATATTTTTGTCCTTGTATAAGCGCAGTGCGATTTAAATCAATACACAGGGCTGCTTGTTAAAATGGCAACAGACCAGTGTTCTTCATAATCAAGAGCAGTCACTGAGTGTATGATGTGAATGTGACAAAAGACAAGCAGTCAAATGACTAACTGTCAACTTTCGTCAGGAAACTGGTGCCGCAGTGTTGTTCATTATTAGATTTCTTTTAAATGTCACATGATTTTTTTTAAGGATTGCAAATTTCTGTGTATCTTTGCTTAGAGATGTCTTTCCTCTGAATTCACACTTTCTGTAACTGTTTCTTTCTCTGTAAACAAATTATGCATTTTAATTTCTTAATAATGATGACAGAATATCTGTTCGTATCGATCTATTTTTATTTCTTATTTCTTTGACCCAGTGGCACCTCCAGAATTTTTTTATGGGGTGGCCAGAGGGGACAGTAAAAATTTCAGGGTGGCACACCTATTTATATAGAAGACAAACACCCCCCACCCTTGGAGGCACCACTGCTTTGAGCCCAAACCTCAGTAACACCATAACAATTACAAAAGTAGCAATCTTGGACAAGTTTCAGATAATACCTTTATCTTTTAAGATGTCATTCAGGCCAAACACATTTTTGTGTTAAAAAAGACGCAGCACAATGAATAAAACAGAACGCATATGTCCCGAGAAGTTATTTTTTAACCACACATTGTATATAAAACATAGCCATCCTGCGTAAGACACTGAAAAAACATCTGGATGTGGCACAGTGGTCACAGATGTCGGTCTAATGCATGATTACATTAAAAATACATTGGAAAGAATTTGCAGACAGACACAAACATGTGTTCCTTGTGAATCGCCCTTAAAGGTAAAGTATGTAATTTTTTTTGATGTCAAAATACATTCTACTATCCTAGTTTATTGTTCATTGACAACAAGTAAGCCATTCTTGGGTTTACCTACCCAAAAGTATAAACACGAAGCCTCCCAGACTATCAAAACATTGATGTTTATATTTTGAGCGGCACGCTCAGCTCCACCCATCCCTTTCTAGCTCAACCTATAGCGTGAGTTTGGGGCATGGCTACTTGTAGTAAGCTATTCAGCCGGGAGAAAATGAACATCCATTGCAGATGTGTACAGAGGAAAAGAAATTTAGCTTCGCCTACAGATGTTAAAGCCAAAATTCAAAGACTTGCTAAAAGACACAAAAGAGACAGAGAACATTGTAAAACCAGAGTGAACGTTGGCGTTGCATTTACTGTACAAGGTGGAAAACTTTGAGGGAATTTTTGGGGTTCGATAGAGACTCCAAACTTGCAAAGTTGCTTCTCAACAGGTACTCAAGATATTGCCAAACAAGTTAGCTCATTACTCTCGAGCACCAGATAAATTCGAAAGATACTCGGAATATGTATCATTATGCTTACTAGTTACCAGAAGAACCATCCTACCTCATGTGTTGGATCCCCCGCACACACAGATGCCGTTCAATCCGGCAATGTTATCAGATGACCCGATTCCTCTGCCACGCTTTCTGTCCGGTGTATATAGTGGTCTTGTTAAATACGACGTTAAACGTTTATCACCTTTTATTTATTATGGCCTATTTGTTTATAGGGAATCGGAGAGTGTGAAAGGGCATGATGAGTCTAAGGGGTGTTGGGAAAGGTTGTTTGAAAACATACTTTATTTTTGTAATTCTGTTTGGTGACACTAGTAGTGCAGAAATTACATAATTCAAACTTTAAGTTTTTATTTTTTATTTTAGGTGGTGCTGGTGTCAATACTTACATTTTAATTTTATATAACAGTTGACCAAACACACTAAAAACCCAAACTGTTTCACCTCTGGTCTTCTTTTGTGTATTATTTACCTATCTACTTTCTCATTTCCTGCCCATCTTGACGTCATCCTCATTTTCCTCTTCACCCCTTCTTTCACTGCTTTACAAAGTGGCACAGAGGGAACCCTTGAGCCAGCGGGGCACTATTTTGGAGAAAACCCAAACGCTGTGCCAAACTTACAGTCTGCTTTCTCATCCTCACTTCTATTCCTGTCTTTTGTCCACTGTTCCGTTCATTCCAAACACTGTCGGCGGTCTCGTAGGGATCTCAGTGATGGTCCCTGACCTTTCCCTAGCCTTCTGTTTGTACTTCCGGAGGTGAAAGAATGGGCAGCACTCAAAGCAGAATGATGACTTTTACTGACTGTTGCTTCCCGGCTCCCCCATTGCAATTAAAGACCATTAAAGTTTAAGGTGAATTGACATTGTTAAAAATAAAGAGGTAACAATATTGATTCAGTACTGTCTAGTGTGACAACCACCACAGTGGCTGGAAAAATACTGTTTGATCTTGGTCCCCTTTGAGCTATGCATTTTGGTTGTTTGAAATCACCCCAGTGTTAAACGTTGTGTCCAAATAATAAAAATAAATTAAAAAGTTACACTTTATTTTATAGTGTCCTTGTTACAGTTTAATTACACAAGTAATTACTGATTATTACTAATTAACAACATGTACTTACAATAGGTTTAGGGTTAGGTTAAGGGTTTGGTTTAGGGTTAGTTGCTTGTAATTATGCATAATTGACTGTTATTATTATAGTCGATACATGTAATGTGTTAAAAGGAAACTGCAAAATGTGTTACCAAAAAATAAAAATAAAAAAAATAATAAATTTAAAGACATTGCATGCCTCACTGTTTAAAGGTATAATTCACCCAAAATTCTGTGATCATTTACTCACCCTGATGTTGTTTCAAACCCCCATGAGTTTCTTTTTTCTGTGGAGCACAAAAGGAAATGTTGGCAGAATGTTATGGACTGTCAGACTCTGTCACTATTCATTTTCATTGTATGGAGAAAAAAAAATGCAAAAACATTGAATGGTGACTGAGGCTAACATTCTGCCGATATCTTGACTTACAGGGGTCTATAATAACATGAGGTTGAATAAATGATGACAGAATTTTCATTTTTGGGTGAACTATCCTTTTAAGCTAAATACATATGCACCTGATTAGAAATAACAAGCATGGTGTATAGCCTTATTATACTCTAAAACATAATAATGACAAGTGGCTCACTGAACACCAAAACATGAACCTCTGCAAGTTATGCTACTAGGAAAACAAGCAATGGTCAGTTCCCTTTGGTGGAGTTAGGATGTTTGTAAAACCTGGAGTCTGTTCACAAAACATTTAATTTGTTTCAGAAGAATGCTGTGGAGAAAGTAACTGCATGTTTTCCAGGCAGCACCAGGCTATTAGTTAGTTACAGACAAGGCATTTTCCAAAAAGAACAAAGGTATATTAGAGCGCACAAAGGCAGTGCGTGAAATACACAATGTTTTGGAAAATGTTGTTCAGAGTGTGCTGATTGTTTAATTATTTATGTTTTTTTCTACTGTATTTCCAGCACTTTTGATTTTTTTCCAACATACTCTCTCTCTCTCACTCACACACACACACACATGCAAGCATGTACACGCTTTACTTCGCCCTCTTTTGCTGCAAGCTTGCAAGTTTTTGCAAGTTGTCATGTAAATCAACATTATTAGCACACAAACATTTCCACTCACAAAACCAGTGGCATAGGCCATTCAATATTTCATTCCTAATGCACTTTTATGCAGCATTATTCAAGCAACGCTGTCAGCCTGTGTGTTAATGTGATTTTGCCCACTTTTTCATGCTGTCTATGCATGTTTGCTATGACATTTTGACGTCTAAGGCAATTGGAACCTGCTTCTGATGCGTTTTCTTGATTTAAAACTGATAAAAGAGACAAAAAACTACTACTTTTTGTTTTCTATTCTTTTTTAAATTATCAGTGATGGAATTCTTCTCTGATACACTCTTCCCCACCAAGAATCTTAAAAATAGCTGCACCAAATTTTCTGAGCTAGAGGTCCCTCATTGGTTTTCTTGGCAAACTGAGGTTATAAAAGTTAGTTGGAGAAATGCAGCACTATTGGTTGGCACTATGTGCTCTGTTGCCAGGGCAACCAGTCAGCATGCATAATTTCATGAAGTGAGTATTGATAAACTCATGTACTGAAAGATTGAGACTTTTTAATATGCTATGCATAATATGTTGGCATTACAACTTTTAACCTAGTGATTTGACTCCAATACTTTATATTATATTAAATCTGTGTATGAATCTTGGGAATAGAATAACCAGTGAGATGTAAGAACTGTAACCATGTTTGCTTTCACATGCTGTAACATCTGGATATGCAAGTATAATAATTTGAAAATATTACACTTTAAACCCTAATGCTCAAAATAATTAATTGTTTTTAGTAGGGAAAAATTTAATCATACAAATTGGTTCAAATAAATTAATCTTGATGAATATTTAGAACTTTCTCTTTCTTTTGAGTTCACGAAACTGACACATTTTAAGTAACCTGAATTGTTTTATTGTTTTGAGTTAAATGTGTCTCTTTAAATTTACAGGAACTTAAATTTAACTAAATCTGATAGGAGATTTCTATTTCTCAGCATGTTGTGCATGGCACTCGACAAGGAGAGTAAATGTTAAAATTAAGTGTTATATAATGTGTCTTAGTGCAAGATAAATGTAATGGGGGAGACTTGTCAGTGTTTAAAGGGGCCATGAAATGGAGAATACAATTTTCCTCGATATTTAGACATATAAGAGGTAACTGTACTATAAAAACATACTGAAAAATGAAAATGAAAAGAAATTCAGGGAATTAATTTAATTTGAGAACCTGAATTGTGCTCAACTATGGTATGGCAAAAATGGAACAAACTGTTGCCAACTCAAAACTTAGCAACTTGTTAAGCATCCAAGTTTGGTCGGACGAAGACCATGACATCATCGTCCCCTGTCTGTCTTCTGTTTCGTGTCTGTGCTTTGTGTGGGCGTGTTACCGCCGTGTGCCCTCCGGCGATGTCACGGTCCTGGCACCTTGCCAGGTTGTGTGTTTCGCCTGTTGAGGACCGTGGCATCATCGTCCCTTGTCTGTTTTGTCAAAGCGTGTTTACGTTTTGCCCTTATGTGTTTCAGGTGCCGCTGGCATGCTTATCAGCGTTTCCATGGGAACCCTGATTGTTTCCATGGGAACGCTGATCATTACAACCTTCAGCTGTGAGCGACACCTGCCTCTTGTTTGTTCCTCTTATTTAAATCCCCTCGTGTGTCATGTCCAATGTCAGATCATTGTTGTTTGTTTGTCACCGTGATAAATGGCGTGAAGGTGTTGTTTGCGGTCTATGTTGTCTGTGCTCTCTTATAGTTGGAGCTGCTCGTGTGCCTGTCTGTAGAGCTGTGATTACTCTCTCGTTGGCCGCCGCCTTCACCGGTTCAGAAGCCCTATCCCTGTGGAGGAGGATTCCTCAGACTCTGCCCGCGTCTCGGGGGAGAAAGTTCGTCTGGGCTTGACTTTGTTTTGTTAAAAGAGAACTTTGAGTTGTTAATAAATCCCCATTGAACTGTTACCTCTGCTTTTGGGTCCTGTCTCTCACACACCGTGACACATTCTGTTTACCTTCTGGATGTCACCACTGTTTTGAGGGAATTCATCATGCTATTCAGCTCTAACCCAAAAAACATACTGTGCCTGGCTGATGTACATAATTTATCATAGTGAACTGCCTGTAAGTGACTTGAGCACAGTCATCAGAAAATTTTGGCTCAGTGTAAATGTGTAGACATTTAAAATCTAGTACAGTGGATTGTGGTTTCACATTAACTCATCGTAACTGTGTATATAAAATTTTCATCAGGAATGAGATAATTGTTCAGCTGCATTAAACATGTATGAAGCAAAGGGAGCACAGATATCAGTCTTAGGGCTTGTTAAAGTTCATCACATGTAACAAATTTAACCTCATAATTTCTCCTCATTAAAAAAAAAAACATCTCAATAAATTAATAGTACTTAATAGTAAAAACATTTTTAAATGATGTAAATGATGTCACATGAGATGAAGACTCCAGTCATATCAGTAGCCTATAAGATGTTCTACATGGGATGGAATACCTCATAGGGGCCAGCATGACATATTTATGACCATATGACCAGCTGAATACTATTTACTTTACCTCTGTAAACCCAAAACTTTTTTGATTGCAATGTTGAATCATGGCTGACTGGGATTAGGGCATATGTATAATGGCATCAGTAAATGGAAACTTTTGCTCTTGTGTAATGCGGCATCCATGCCACTAGGTGTCAGTATATGTTCAAGACGACTGTCATATCAGCCAGTTCAACATGACACAAAAAAATTACTGGTCGCATTAATATCTTTAAAGGTGAAGTGTGTTATTTTTTGGATGTTAAAATACTATGTCCTATTCCAGCTTAATATGTAGAGACAACTGTAAGCAAGCCTGTAAAACTGTACACTCTGTGGCTCCATGGTGCTATCAAAACATTGCTCTGTTTGTTTGAGTGTCCTGACCAGCTCTACACAGTACATTAACCAATGGTCTGCGTTTGGGATTGGACTACCGTTTGTTCAACCAATGGCGGGAGGAGGAGAGTGTTTGGGAAACCTGTTTGAAAACAGCCATTATTACTGCAATACCATTTGGTGGTGCAAAAATTACACAATTCACTTTTGAGTAACATAACTACTACATAACAAATAATAGCATGACTACTGACTTGTCCAGAGTGTCACAAATGTACCAATTCAAGCACCCTGATGCCGTGCCATGACTCACTGTGATGGTTTCATCCTATTTCACACAATACCTAAAGGTTTATATATGTGTGCCTCCTATGCTGGGCCAGATAAAACTGACTTTAGGGATGTGTCCGTTTAATGGAGCTGAACATTCAAGCCCTTAATGTACCTTGGTGAGTGGCTCCATAAAGATGTAACTCTGTTTACTGAAGCAGGTAAATAGACAGGAACCACACAGTCAGACCTCATCAATCAGACTTCACATAGAGCCGTTAGTGCCAGCAGCAGCCAAGTACACGCATGTGCATGCACGTGCATACACACACATTTCCATAAAGTACTGTATATGCACATGCCAGTACAATCAGACGGTTCTGTGTAATGGGGTCCATAGTCTATTTTTTCATCACATTTTTTAAGATCCTCTACTTGCAGGAAATATTTGTGTGCCTGTTTTTTAAGTTATTTGACCCAATCATTATTTTAACAAGAGGACCAAAATAAGGGAACAAGCTAAAAGGAATTAAAGGCTGAAACAAACAAATCATAGGAAGTTATAGGTTATTACAAATATCCATTGACAATAGGGGATTCTGAACAGACTCCAAGTTGCAAATTACAGTATAGCATTTGTTGCATTTTGTAAATAAAATCACTGGGGGCCATCATAAGCTTATAACACTTAAAAACTATTTTGCAACACAACACCCCTCCTTCTCACACTCCAGGCACATTCCTATACATACAGATATACAGTATGTGCATGCTTCCATGCACACACACTAGCGTATACATATACCCAGTCTCAGAGTGATTACTTATGACAGCTCCGCTTTCTGTGATGGGGAACCTGGGGTACTTACATCTAAACCAGGCACATCACTTTCTCCAATCCTCTCCACAAAGAGGCCATTTCAGCAGAAACTAAAAGTGCCATATAACAATATAAATTGCCATGAAATTTTAAAGATTTTTCTAAATTTCCTATCCTGTAGCTTCAGGCATTTTCAGAGCTGCCAGTCAAATGATATATAGGTATGACAGCACACAAAAGCTAAAAAAAAAAAAAAAAATACTTACAAGAACATTCCTGGTTCAATACAAGTTAAGCTCAATCGACAGTATTTGCTGCATAGTGTTTTGGGGTTTTAGAGTTAATGGCGTAATGTCATCATGGCAACAAAGTTGTAAAATTGGTTATAACCTTTACAAAGAAAAGGTTAGTAAACGATTTTATCACACTAAAATCAAGTTAACATTCACCCCATTCACTTCCATTGTCAGTGCCTCACTGCAACAAATATTTGTGCTTTTTTTATATAGAAAAGGAAGGATTAGTCAAAATGTATTTATGTGATAATCAACACTATCCCGCAAATGCTGTCAATTGAGCTTAACTTGTATTGAACCCGAAATATTCCTTTACATAGAATTTCAAAAGTTCTTTTTCCCCAATGAGCTATACACCATAGTGCATAAAAGCCATTAATGGCTAAGTATCTAGAGATATACTAGATATACTATTTTGATATATAAAACAGATATATAAAATATATCTCATATAAATATTACATAATATTTATAAAAATACTTAATATTATGTAAAACAGATGGTACACTCTCAAAGAGCTGGGGTCTCAGCTATCTCTATGAGCAGTGTAATGACTTTTTAAAGCCAAGCATTTCCTCTTCGAGGTCCAAAGTCATCTGAAGGGTATTTAAATTTGTTTCATTGAGACAAAAGCTCATGATAATATGTGTATTATAAATGCTGTAGAATAAAAATAAGACTTAAAAAAACATAATCAGTTTTAAGTGGAATACTTTATTCTGATTGGTCAGTCACAACATTAAGCAGTCAAATATTTTTGTATAATGACCGGTAAATGTTTATATTTGACCGTTTTCCATGGCAACATAAAGGTACTTCTCTCATAACACTTCTAACGCAAATTAGAATAGCTCACATCACACTTTACGATAAGGTTTCAGTTGTTAACATTAGTTAACAACAGTTAACATGAACTAACAATGAAAGATACTTTTACAACATTTTATTTTGTGTGTGAGTGTGTGTAATGTTAATTTCAACAAATAGTATTACATTTTTAAAATAAGTTGCATATGTTAACATTAGTTGATGCACTATGAACTAACATAAACTAACAAAGAACAATTGTATTTTTATTAACTATCTTTAACAAAGATTAATAAATGCTGTAAAAATAGAATTTTCCATTGTTTGTTCATGATACCTAATGCATTAAATGTAATGTAAAGAAACCTTATTGGAAAGTGTTACCAAAAAAGTTGGTTAGCTACCAACTGTAGTAAAAATGGTCTTGGAGGACTTTTTAATTTTACAGTACATGGTGTGTATAAGACCTTTGATAGATGGCTAGAAGCTCAGGAGTGTCCAGTTAAAAAAAAACAAAAAAACGGAAACGAAAAAAATAGAAACAAGTAAGAGACACAAAGAGTTGGATGAAAGCAAACTTAAAATAGAAGAGGACAATGTTAAATATGTTAGCTACAGCCTGGTCTCATGAAATTTAAGTGAGCATGGCAACGTTTTTGCAAACTGAAATTACGTGCTTCATAACAAGTTTGGCTGCACTTTTCAAGTGAAATGTCCAGCAGGGGGTGCCAAAACCGAGCGAAATTAGGCTGTTATCAGACGAGGTTTTTAAGGTGAATTTTAGATGGAGGTTTTAATAAAACAAACCTCCCTAACCTAAAACTTTACCCTAAACTTAACCGATAGTGTCCGAAAAGAGAAATGAGAGTTTAACAAAACAGACATCCTTACCCTTAACCAACACCAAACCTTAACCGAGTGTTTAAAAATGCAGAAGCGAAATGAAAAGCACATTTTCTGAAGCAACCATGTCATTTCGAGTTGCTTCTATGTCTCTGTCATGTCACGTGTCTTGTCTGGTTATGAACCATGGTCCTCCAAATCCAAAGTCCAACACTCTGTCATGTGAGCACCAAGCTAATCTTATATCAGAATAAGTGTGTTGATCTGAAATACAAGTGTTAAAATGTATAATTTTTCAAAAGATGCATTAGGGTAAAAGTGTGTCGATATCATAACATAGTAGGGTCTGAGTAATAGAGAGAAAAATAAGTGTTTATAAAGTCATAATCAGCCACTGAAGTCATGATTTGAGTGAAAGGTCACAGCTGAACAGCTCTATAAACATACAGTTGTTGTAGCGCCTCTAGTGTTCATTTCATCTAGAAACTGCAGGGAATTTTACCTGGAGACATGTATAACAAGTTTTGCAAAAATGTATATAGAGTCACATTTTTACAATGAGACCAGGTTGGTTAGCTAAGTAATATAAAGAAAAAGTAACATAAATTGTTTTACAGTTATAACATGTGAATTAATATTGTAATATTGTTGCAGTATTTGTCTTTCTGCTATAGGCTGATTGTTTTCTACATTGTAATGGACTATGTTTCTTAGCAGAAGCCTTAAGATAATCAAATAAGTAAGGTAATAAAATAATTGAAACTAAAATCAATATTTTAAGCCATAAATGTATTAATTTCATGGGATAATGCACAATCAGCTAGTCACTGCTTTATGTCAGGGTCCTGGTCACCCTATTGGGGTTATTTTGCAATAATGACCAGCTGGATAAACATGATGACTTACTTTGACTGCATGTTGGAAAATTAGGAGATTGCACAATATCTATATATTTCAAGCCATGGAAATTCTCATTGATCATGTGCTGCATGCTGTCCCAGTGACCGCATGCAGCACATAGTGCAATAGTGCAATAGTGTGTTGCAGTTCCGAGCAACATAGTAGTCGTGACAGTGATGAGACATATACCAATTTACAATAAACATCAGATTTACACAACACAATTTAAAATCTAATATACACATAATTACACACAACACAATATACAAATAATAACATACAATGTACAGTTTACAATACACACAATATAGAATACACATTATACAATAAAAATAGTATATATAGTATATATAAAATATACAGTAGGTTGTATTGTACTGTATTGACATTCAGGCTGTCGGTTGATAGTAAGTTGCCAGTGTGTTGTTAAGAGAGAATATAATTTATGACAGTCCGGTGTGAGATAATAAGATTAATAAAGTGCAGTGCTGATGTATTTTGATCGTGAGAGATCAAGAGTTCAAAAGTCTGATTGCTTGGGGGAAGAAGCTGTCATGTAGTCGGCTGGTGCGGGTCCTGATGCTGCAATACCGCCTGCCTGATGGTAGCAGTGAGAACAACCCATGGCTCGGGTGGCTGGAGTCTCTGATGATCCTCCGAGCTTTTTTCACACACCACCTGGTATATATGTCCTGGAGGGAGGGAAGCTCACCTCTGATGATGTGTCTGGCAGTTCGCACCACCCTTTGCAGTGCTTTGCAGTTGTGGGCGGTGCTATTGCCGTACCAGGCGGAGATGCAGCCAGTCAGAATGCTCTCTACAGTGCAGGTATAGAACCGTGTGAAGATGTGGCGGTTCATTCCAAACTTCCTCAGCCGTCTCAGGACGAAGAGGTGCTGGTGAGCCTTCTTCACAATGGCCTCAGTGTGGACTGACCATGTGAGTTCCTCAGTGATGTGGACATCCAGGAACTTGAAGCTGCTGACACTCTCCACTGGTGCTCCATTGATGGTGATGGGGCTGTGTTCTCTTTCTCTTCTCCTGAAGTCCACCACAAGCTCCTTTGTCTTACTGACGTTGAGGGAGAGGTTGTGCTCCTGAAACGAGTGTGTCAGAGTGTGCACCTCCTCTCTGTAGGCTGTTTCATCATTGTCAATGATCAGACCTACCACCGTCATATCATCAGCAAACTTAATGATGGCACTGGAGCTGTGTGTTGCCACACAGTCATGTGTGTACAGAGAATACAAGAGTGGGCTGAGAACACAGCCCTGCGGGGCTCCAGTGTTGAGGCTTAGTGATGAGGAGATGTTGCTGCCCATTCCAACCACCTGGCGTCTGCTTGACAGGAAGTCCAGGTTCCAGCTGCACAGTGAGCAGTTTAAGCCCAGAGCCCAGAGTTTCACATAAAGCTTGGAGGGCACTATGGTGTTGAATGCTGAGCTGTAGTCTACAAACAACATTCTCACATAAGTGTTCCTTTTTTCCAGGTGGGAGAGAGCAGTGTGTATTGTGGATGCAATGGCATCATCAGTGGAGTGGTTGTTGCGGTAAGCAAACTGCAATGGGTCCAGTGATGGAGGCAGCACAGAGCAGATGTAATCTCTGATTAGTCTCTCAAAGCATTTGCTGATGATGGGGGTCAGAGCAACAGGACGCCAGTCATTTAAGCAAGTGATTTTGGATTGCTTTGGTACAGGCACAATGGTGGATGTTTTTAAGCATGTGGGGACTACAGACAAAAGAGGGAAAGGTTGAAAATGTCCGTAAAAACACCAGCCAGTTGGTTCGCACACGCTCTGATGACACGGCCTGGAATGCCGTCTGGACCCGCAGCTTTGCGGATCTCTCAATCAGCCCATGTCAGACAGTTCAGATCTCTCACACTTTAGCGGAGGGTTTCAGTCTCTGAATGATACAGTGACAGTGGGAAGGAGGGATGCATTTTTTCCATGAAAATGTGGACACCTGCGTTCCCTGAGATACACCCATGCATCTACTCGAGAAGCATCTAGAACTGTTGTTCTTAAATGTAACAAGAGCACTTCAGTGATACATCCACTATACTCTAAAAAAAATATGGATACCTGCATGGAGGGATTCAGCTCCTCTGCTAGAGTAAAGAAGCTTTTTCTGTGCAGTGGAGGAGTGCTTATTATTGGATTTTTTTGCCCTGAGGATAATAAGACAGGGAAGGTAACAGCCCACAGGAATGAAAATGAAACCAGTAGACCCATCAAGCTTCATCTGCCAATGTATAGTCTAATGTACCAACTACCCTTTAAATTTCCCCTCCAGATCATTTTCTGCATATCTCAAAATACTGAAAAAAAAAAAAAAAAGACAAGACTTGCTTGAGTGGCTATGAATGAGAGATTAATTCTTTCCCTAGCTTGTCAGAAGTCAAGCTGCTAAGGTTGTCCTCAGCAGCTCCCACGTTTTCCCTCTGGGCATAATTAAGTCAATCTTGCAGGTAAAGGCATTCAGGTGGCCAATACTGTGTGAGTAGAGGTATTCTTCCAGTCAGTCAGACAAGTACTGTATATAAAAACTTTTATCTGCAAAACACTCCTGAAAACAAATGTACAGTGTTTTAACTGTGATAATGAGCTGCAATGGGATTCAAAATTATAGTGAAAATGCTTTTATTTTGCATTTTTTCTAATTTAATAAAATTTCATCTAAGTTATATGTTATCAGGAAAATTATCTGAGTGAAAAGTTGAATTTTAAAGTCGAATAATAACATAATTAATATGAAACCTGAGGACCAGGCTGTTATTCAGTTGGAAAACATTTATCCATATTAATTATGAGATCCAAGTAAAGTTTGAACAGCGGTGAAACACTTCTTATAATGTGTTACATTTATACGAGCAGACAGAGGTCACTTTCACACTGTTATGAGAGAAAATGTGGATATGACATCACTGAGAAAAAATATGTGATTATGTAGACTATGTGGGGTTTTAAAGTAAGTTTGGAGCAGCAGAAATAGTTTTTACATGCATGTTACCAGCCACGATTACATTTTTTTTTTTTTTTTTTTTTTTTATCAAGAAAATCCATGTTCGATCATGCATGTATATTTTTCTCTAGTAATATCTTTAATATTAGGGCAAAGATATATTCCAAAAATCTTATTGTTGATGATAATTTTTTTATTGTTTTCCTGTAAAATATCAAAATCAAATCAAATCAAATCAAATCACTTTATTGTCACACAGCCATATACACAAGTGCAATGGTGTGTGAAATTCTTGGGTGCAGTTCCGATCAATATAGCAGTCGTGACAGTGATGAGACATATACCAATTTACAATAACATCAAATTAACACAGCACAATTTAAACATCTGATATACACATAATTACACTCAACAATATACAAATAATAACATACACTGTACAGTATACAATACGCACAATATAGATACACATTATTCAATAAAAATAAAAAAAATAAAATATATAAAAAAGTATATATAGTATATATAGAATGTACAGTAGGTTGTATTGTACTGTATTGACATTCAGGCTGTCGGTTGATAGTCAGTTGTTAAGAGAGAATATAATATAATAATAATATAATTTATGACAGTCCGGTGTGAGATATAAGAGTAAGGGTAATAAAGTGCAGTGCTGATGTATTTGATCGTGGGAGATCAAGAGTTCAAAAGTCTGATTGCTTGGGGGAAGAAGCTATCATGGAGTCGGCTGGTGCGGGTCCTGGTGCTGCGATACCGCCTACCTGATGGTAGCAGTGAGAACAGCCCATGGCTCGGGTGGCTGGAGTCTCTGATGATCCTCCGAGCTTTTTTCACACACCGCCTTGTATATATTTCCTGGAGGGAGGGAGGGAAGCTCACCTCTGATGATGTGTCTGGCAGTTCGCACCACCCTTTGCAGTGCTTTGCGGTTGTGGGCGGTGCTATTGCCGTACCAGGCGGAGATGCAGCCAGTCAGGATGCTCTCTACAGTGCAGGTGTAGAACCGTGTGAGGATGTGGCGGTTCATTCCAAACTTCCTCAGCCGTCTCAGGAAGAAGAGGCGCTGATGAGCCTTCTTCACAACGACTTCAGTGTGGATGGACATTGTGAGTTCCTCAGTTATGTGGACACCCAGGAACTTGAAGCTGCTGACTCTCTCCACTGGTGCTCCATTGATGGTGATGGGACTGTGTTCTCTGTCTTTTCTTCTGAAGTCCACCACAAGCTCCTTTGTCTTACTGACGTTGAGGGAGAGGTTGTGCTCCTGACATCAGTGTGTCAGAGTGTGCACCTCCTCTCTGTAGGCTGTTTCATCATTGTCAGTGATCAGACCTACCACCGTCATGTCATCAGCAAACTTAATGATGGCATTGGAGCTATGTGTTGCCACACAGTCATGTGTGTACAGGGAATACAGGAGTGGGCTGAGAACAGAGCCCTGTGGGGCTCCAGTGTTGAGGGTCAGTGAGGAGGAGATGTTGCTGCCTATTCTAACCACCTGGCATCTGCTTGACAGGAAGTCCAGGATCCAGCTGCACAGCGAGCTGTTTAAGCCCAGAGCCCGGAGTTTCTCATCTAGCTTGGAGGGCACTATGGTGTTGAATGCTGAGCTGTAGTCTACAAACAGCATTCTCACATAAGTGTTCCTTTTTTCCAGGTGGGAGAGAGCAGTGTGTATTGTAGATGCAATGGCATCATCAGTGGAGTGGTTGTTGCAGTAAGCAAACTGCAGCAGGTCAAGAGAGAGAGGCAATACAGAGCAGATGTAATCTCTGATTAGTCTCTCAAAGCATTTGCTGATGATGGGGGTCAGAGCAACAGGACGCCAGTCATTTAAGCAAGTTATTTTTGATTGTTTTGGAACAGGCACAATGGTGGATGTTTTAAAGCATGTGGGGACTACAGACAAAGAGAGGGAAAGGTTGAAAATGTCCGTAAAAACACCAGCCAGCTGGTTCGCGCACGCTCTGATGACGCAGCCCGGAATGCCGTCTGGGCCCGCGGCTTTGTGGATATTCACCCGTCGGAAGGATCGGGTTACATCCGCTACAGAGACGGAGAGTGAACTAACCTCTGTAGCTTCAGCCACGAGAGCTCTCTCCGCGAGGGCGGTGCTATTTCCCTCGAAACGAGCATAAAAAGTATTTAGCTCATCCGGGAGAGAGGCAGCGGTGTTCATGGCGGAGTTTTTATTCCCTTTAAAGTCCGTGATGATGTTAATTCCCTGCCACATGCTTCTAGAGTTGGTGGTGTTAAACTGTCCTTCAGTCTTGCTCCTGTACTGGCGTTTTGCAGTTCTGATAGTTTTTCGGAGGGCATAACTGGCTTGTTTATGCTCCTCTGCGTTCCCGGAATTAAAAGCGGAGGTCCGCACATTAAGTGCCGTGCGAACATCGCTATTAATCCAAAGTTTCTGATTCGGATAGATCCGTATTGTTCTGGTCGGAACCACGTCCTCTACGCACGTTCTGATGAAACACATTACGCTATCAGCGTAAAGCTTGATGTCATCATCAGAGGCGGACCGGAACATCTCCCGTGTGATCAAAACAGTCTTGTAGCGTAGAATTTGATTGGTCCGACCAGCACTGGATCGTTCTGAGGGTGGGTGCTTCCTGTTTCAATTTCTGCCTGTAAGCGGGCGGAAGCAGAATGGAAGAGTGGTTCGATTTGCCAAATGGTGGGCGGGGGAGGGATTTGTAGCCATCCCGGAAGGGAGAGTGGCAATGGTCCAAAACCCGGTCCCCTCGTGTGTTGAAACTAATGTGCTGGTGGTATTTTGGTGCGACTGATTTTAAACTGGCTTTATTAAAGTCCCCGGTCACAATGAACGCGGCCTCAGGGTGCGCGGTTTCCTGCTCACTTATACTCCCATACAGTTCCTTGAGTGCCCGGTCTGTGTCGGCTTGTGGGGGAATGTACACAGCTGTGATAATGACCGCTGTGAATTCCCTCGGTAGCCAGAATGGTCGACACAGAAGCGTAAGAAATTCCAGATCAGGAGAGCAGAAAGACTTGATAGAATGTACGTTCCTCTGATCACACCAAGATTTGTTGATCATTAAACATACACCACCTCCTCTGCTTTTACCTGAGAGGTCTTTTGCTCTGTCCGCTCGGTGCACGGAGAACCCCGCGGGTTCAGTGGCTGAGTCTGGAATCTCCGCAGACATCCAAGTTTCCGTAAGGCAGATAATGCAGCAGTCCCTTGTATCTCGTTGGAAAGAGATCCGCGCTTTCAGCTCGCAGAGCTTGTTATCCAGAGACTGATCATTTGCCAGTAGAATAGTGGGTAGTGGGGGTAATTTGCACGGCGTCTTACTCTGATGAGAACGCCGGCTCTGTTTCCCCTTTTCCTTTTGCGTTTCCGCGGCCGTGCTGCCCAGACAAAGGGCTCCGCTTGTGTATTTGTAAACGGGTCGGCATTGAGGAATGTGAAGTCCGGTTTATATATATATATATATTCTAAAACAACAACAACAAAAAATGGTTAAAACAAGAAAAATTTACTTTGCATAAGTTATTTAGGCTTTTTTCAAGTTTATGTATTTATTTATTTATTTTTACTGAGCTGGCAGATGTTTTTTTTTTTCACTTGTTATTAACTTGTTTTTAGTCAAAACAAGTGAAAAAAACATCTGCCAGTGCTGAAAAAGTAATCCAAAGTATTCAGATTACGTTACTGACCTTGAGTAATCTAACAGAATACATTACAAATTACATTTTACAGCATGTATTCTGTAATCTGTAGTGGAATACATTTCAAAAGTAACCCTCCAAACCCTGGTCACAAAATTAGTTATGTAATTAGTGACCTAGATATAGAGCAGAATCCTATATATTTACATCATAAGGGTTCTTTGTTTTAAATTGGTCAAACCCCTTAAACTTTCTAGATTTTGAATATTATATTTTGTGGTCTCAGACTTTAGGACCCAATATGAATCATTGTGTTATAAATTGTGAACAGTTCTTTTTTGTTTGTTGAAAATTTTATTAATATTCTGGACACCCTAAATGCAGAATAGCATGTTTTTTTTAGCTGTTCTGACATAGGGCAGTGGCACTTTAACAGCTAAAAAGACTTATTGGAGTACTACATGGCTACTAAGATGCTCACATGCTTAATTCATGCCTTCATATGTTACTTAAAAAAAAAAAAGAAAAAAAAAAAGAGTTACATACAGAGAAGAAGGGAAACAAGGCTTCACAATGCAGTTACCCTAGAAACATTTTGATTCCAGTCTTGGCCTCTGGCCTCTGGTGTAATCTATGTGGATCAGGTTTGCATATTAAAACAGAAGGCTGCATGTTCTGTGTATATGTTCTGTCAATATTATACAGTACTGAGCACTATATTCTCACCCACAGCCTGGTAAAATCTACCTGCTTTGATACAGTATGCCAGTTTAGACCTACAGTATGATGTTTTGTATTCTAAGTAGTTCTGGGTTTATAGTTTGATAATAGATGCAGGGTCTGTCATGGCAATCACACTGTGTGTCTTCACAGTATGAGATCAGGTTTTGAAGAAATTTCATATTAATTGGAATATGAGTTTTCTTCTGGAAACTGAAGAGGAAAGACACTAGAAGGTGGCAGTTATACTTTCTTGTACTTTTTTTAATTTCCCCAAATGTATGACTCTTACATTTCTCTCATTTCTAATTTCATTTACTGATGAGCATTTTATCAATTCATGATGTACAAATATACCAACATTTTACACATTAGATTGTAACAAATGCATAATGCATCATGTTTCTCTTAATTAAATATTGTTGAAGTTAATTGGTTACATATGTAAGGACAATCTATCACAGAGTAAATTGTGGGCTTTTGGAAGAAAGAATAATGGATCTTCAAAGACACACATGCATAATTTAAGTTTCAGAAGAGCCTGTGCAATATTGATTAATTGGTTAATATTCATTTCAACATATAGTAATAAATTTTTAAAATCAAAAGTTGTATATGTTAACATTAGTTAATGCAATATGAACTAACAATGAACTACTGTATTATTATTAACTAACATTAACAAAGATTAATAATTGCTGTAAAAAAAAAATACAGTATATTGTTCATTGTTAGTTCATGATACCTAATGCACTAATTAATCTCAACAAATGCAACCTTATTGTAAAGTGTTACCAAAATGATAAATGCTGTAAAAGTATTGTTCATTATCAGTTCATGTTAACTAATGTTGTTAAAGGTGCACTTTTTTCCTCATTAAAAAATGTTTTACTCCTAAAGAATTTAATAGTAATTTTGAAACATAGGTATAAAATCATGAGCAATCACATGAAATGAAGACTCCAGTCATATCAGTGACCTTACAAAAGCTGTTTTATTCTACATGGAGAGGGTCACCTCATGAGGACTGCCATGTTAGAATCACATGACCAGCCAAATACTACTGGCTTAATCTCAGTAACTGCCTTTATATTGGACACTTTAACTCTTCAATTAAAGTAATCATGGCTGGCTGTGTATAGTGAATTTCTACAATGGCATCTGTAACTAAAAACAATTGATTTTGGATTATGCTCTATCCATGCCGCTAGGAGACACTGTAGGTCCAAGATGACACAAAGACAAAAGTTACTGAGTGCACCTTTAATTAATGTTATCAAATGGAACCTTATTGTAGTGTTACCATGATTATTATTTCTTAAAATTTCTTAAAAAGTTAAACATTCTGCTATCAAATGATCTAAATATGAAATGTGTGTTGTTCCGTTGGGGGAAAAAAAGAGTTTTCAAAAGAATTCCACATTGAAGCCCCCATTTATTGTTGCACTTATACACATGAATGGAAATTACATGGCAGATTCTTAAATATTAGGGATAAATCTATTCTTCACACTTCACACGAGTGCTGCTGTAGAAACACAGACGTGTATGCTTGAGATGTCACTCTTGCATAAGACAAAGTTACGATAGGCTATGGCAGTGTGACAATGTCATACAACAATTGAAGTACACCACCACCACCTAGCTTCATTGGTGTCACAGAGTGAAACTGATCTAAAACTGATCTACAGAGGATTAGATGATAGTTGAATTATGAGCAATGACGAGACATGTCTTGGTTTAAAATATCTTGCAGCCGGTATCCACCACAAGAAAGAAAATGTGCTGACATAGTGTACATAACATATAAAAGTAGGGCTTCAAATTTCTCTTCAAAGGTATTCTCTGTAACTTAAAAGAAGGTTTTGTTATGGATGCTATTGAGGGTCGTTTATAGTATTTACACGAGAAGAAAAATAAAGAAACAGTTCTCCAGTGACACCACCCATACTGTTTGTTGATAATTATGAAGCTCTGCTTTGTGCTGACATGCTACTGTTTTACCTGTTTACTAGCTTGATCCAAAACATATTTGTGATTCTGTTTCTATACCTTAAGGTTTACACTAAGTTGAGCCGACTACTGTTTACAGTAACATATACTGTAACTTAAACACAAATTTTCTTGTTTTGTAAGGTTGAGTCTCGGGTGGTTCAGTGCTGGTAGAATCAAATCAAATCAAATCAAATCACTTTATTGTCACACAACCATATACACAAGTGCAACAGTGGGTGAAAGTCTTGGGTGCAGTTCCAAGCAACATAGCAGTCATGACAGTGATGAGACATATACCAATTTACAATAACATCAGATTGCACAACACAATTTACATATCTATATACACATTATTACACAACACAATATACAATAATAATATACAATGTACAGTATACAATATACACAGTATAGAATATACATACAATATAGAATACACAGTATACAATAAAAATAGTATATATAAAATATACAGTATGTTGTATTGTGCTGTATTGACAGTGAGAGCAGCCCATGGCTCGGGTGGCTGGAGTCTCTGATGATCCTCTGAGCTTTTTTCACACACCACCTGGTATAGATGTCCTGGAGGCAGGGAAGCTCACCTCCGATGATGTGTCTGGCAGTTAGCACCACCCTTTGCAGGGCTTTGCAGTTGAGGGCAGAGCTGTTGCCGTACCAGGCAGAGATGCAGCCTGTCAGGGTCTCTACAGTGCTGGTGTAGAACCATGTGAGGATGTGGTGGTTCATTCCAAACTTCCTCAGCCGTCTCAGGAAGAAGAGGCGCTGGTGAGTCTTCTTCACAATGGCCTCAGTGTGGACGGACCATGTGAGTTCCTCTGTGATGTGGACACCGAGGAACTTGAAGCTGTTGACTTTCTCCACCGGTTCTCCATTGATGGTGATGGGACTGTGTTCTCTGTCTTTTCTCCGGAAGTCAACCACAAGCTCCTTGGTCTTATTGACGTTGAGGGAGAGGTTGTGCTCCTGACACCAGCATGTCAGAGTGCGCACCTCCTCTCTGTAGGCCTACCACCATCGTATGATTAGCAAACTTAATGATGGCATTGGAGCTATGTGTTGCCACACAGTCATGTGTGTACAGGGAATACAGGAGTGGGCTGAGAACACAGCCCTGCGGGGCTCCAGTGTTGAGGCTCAGTGATGAGGAGATGTTGCTGCCCATTCTAACCACCTGGCGTCTGCTTGACAGGAAGTCCAGGATCCAGCTGCACAGTGAGCTGTTTAAGCCCAGAGCCCGGAGTTTCACATCAAGCTTGGAGGGCACTATGGTGTTGAATGCTGAGCTGTAGTCTACAAATAGCATTCTCACATAAGTGTTCCTTTTTTCCAGGTGGGAGAGAGCAGTGTATAGTGTAGATGCAATGGCATCATCAGTGGAGCGGTTGTTGCGGTATGCAAACTGCAGTGAGTCCAATGAGGGAGGCAGCACAGATCAGCTATAATCTCTGATTAGTCTCTCAAAGCATTTGCTGATGAGCAACAGGATGCCAGTCATTTAAGCAAGTGATTTTGGATTGCTTTGGTACAGGCACAATGGTGGATGTTTTAAAGCATGTGGGGACCACAGACAAGGAGAGGGAAAGGTTGAAAATGTCCATAAAAACACCAGCCAGTTGGTTTGCGCATGCTCTGATGACGCGACCCGGAATGCTGTCTGGACTTTATCAGCGTAAACCTCAATGTCGTCATCAGAGGCGGACCGGAACATCTCCCAGTCCACGTGATCAAAACAGTCTTATAGCACAGTATCAGAGTGGTCCGACCAGCACTAGATCGTTCTGAGGGTGGGTGCTTCCTGTTTCATTTTCTGCCTGTAAGTGGGCAGAAGCAGAATGGAAGAGTGGTCCGATTTGCCAAATGGTAGGCGGGGGAGGGATTTGTAGCCATCCCAGAAGGGAGAGTAGCAATGGTCCAAAACCTGGTCCCCTCGTGTGTTGCAACTGATGTGTTGGAAGTATTTCAGTGTGAAAGATTTGAAATTGGCTTTGTTAAAGTCCCCAGTCACAATGAACGTGACCGCAGGGTGCGCGGTTTCCTGCTCGCTTATACTCCCATACAGTTCCTTGAGTGCCCGGTCTGTGTCAGCTTGTGGTGGGATGTACACAGCTGTGATAATGACCGCTGTGAATTCCCTCGGTGGTGTTGCATAGCGTGGAATGGACTTTAGCCTCCATGTCCCAGGACACCATGCCCAACACTCGAGAGGCAGGTAGAATGGTATACAGTGGAACAGTGGAGGTCTCGACTTGGAAACATCGAGATAGCGTGTCGGGCTTCATGTTCTTATAGCCCGGGTAATATGAAAGAATGAAGTCAGACTGCATAAAGAACAGTGCCCAGCGGGCCTTGGAATTAAGACACTTGACACCGCGGATGTATTCCAAGTTCTTATGATCAGTCCAGACCATGAAAGTTACCCCCAAACCCTTTAACCAATGACGCCACTTGCCCAAAGCCAGCCTGACAGTCAACAATTCTCTGTTACCAACATCGTAATTCTGCTCTGCGGAATACACCAATGTATTATGGAAGCCTTGAACCACACTGTGCAAAATAGTGCCTTCCTGAGCCCATGTCCTACAGACACTTTTTCACTCTCTCAGAATTTTTTTTTTCTCTTCAAGAGGCAAAGCATGAGATTTTTTTTTTCTCGCTAGCTAACAATTAGCATGCGGTGCCAACCTCAGCCACCAGGTGCCACTATCAGTAATGCAATCTTAAGCCTGGTTTATACTTTGGAAGAAGCAAAACTTTTTTCCCCTGGATGAACTAAAGCACCCTAGGCAAACAAAGCCGGCATTTATACTACGCGCAACGTGATTTTAAAATTAGTACATTTAGGGTGATGTCACAGTGTTTGCGTACTGTTCCATCCACAAGTAAAGCCAGTAATGTTTGTTTATCTCTCTGTGGACCGCCGATTTTAGCGCTGCTTCGCTTCTTTGCTTTATTAAACTTGTCACAGAGCCCCTTAAAAACTCCAATCTCTCGCTACATATTTGTCGTGGCCATACTGTCTTTGTAGAATTTGTGTTGCAAATCATGTAAAAAGAACAAAAAAAAGTATACTTCACACAATCTCTGAGAGATGGGCTTCAAATTTATCTATTTTAATGACAATAACCTAGGTAACAACTCAGCTGGCAAGCGTGATTGTAAATACAAATCATCATGTCCAAACCCCACCCACGAATAGTTTTAACCAAACATCAGCGCTCTTAGACTAGTCGAGTTCTCCTAAGTCAAGAATTTCAGAGATGTATGCAAACAGGAGAAATCTCACTAAACGAACACCTTGGCGGAACAAAAACATCATTGCATTTCATCATCATTTGTAGGCGAACTAAGTGAAGCCTGTTTGCCCAGTAAGTACAAATTAGCCTTTACAAGGTGACAGATGACAGCTGCGGTGCTTTATCTGTTGATTTATAGTTGTATAATACTCTAACTCTCAAACAGTGTATATGTTTCTTTCCTTTATTAAGATTTGCAAAACATTCTTTTTAGAGTATTATACAACTATAAATCAACAGATCAAGTACCATAGCCGTCATCTGTCACCTTGTAAGCATTTCATGCTTACTGATAGTGGTACCTGGTGGCCGAGGTTGGTACCGCATGCTAATTGTTAGCTAGCTAGCAAGCAAAATAATAATAATAATAATAATAATAATAATAAACATTTTTAATCGTGTTGCCTCTTTAGGAGAAAACAAAAATTGGAGAAGAAAAAATAATTTTTGAGAGACAAAAAACTTAGAGATAATTTTTTTTCGTTTTTTTGGAGAGATTAAAAAAAAAAAAAATTAGGACATAGGCTCAGGAAGGCACTAAGACACCTAAAAAAAAAATCTCTTTTTTTTCACAGTGCGGTTCAGGGCTTTTACTGGAAAACAAGACAAAAATACTTGTCTTGAAAATATTTGTTTTGTAGTGTAGACCAGTTAGCTGCAACTTTTAAATTGTCTGGTTAAGTTAAATGAAATGTTGAGCTGTGCCCTTGGCTGTCAAAATAGTATAATAATAGTATAGCTAAGAATATTTCTGTATATATGATGATTTGCGTCATACTTTTGTTTAATTGATGATTACAAGTAGCATTTTTACTAGCTATAGTGTACCCAAACCTTGCTAGCTTTGAACCTGAAGGCTAATTTTATTCTATATTAATTTTTTTACCAATATTTAGAGGAGCTAGCTAGCACTAGCTGTCTTATCTGTCAAATTTAACACAACAGTTTGCCGGCTTTCTGCCACCACTTACTGCGCATGTGCTGCAATGCTGTAAACAATGGGATTGGTCTATACGTTCAACAGCACTTCCAGCTTCGGCCACAAGGGGCAGTAGTTTGAAATTTAGTAAGCACAGATTGATTTAGACAGCAAAACTTTCAACCTACTGTCGCCGAATTCACAGTGCGATAGTCTGCAACTAAATGAACACAAACGCCTCTAGCTATGCAACCTCAATATCATGTATTGTTGCACTCCGAAATGTGTCAGTCAGTGAGTTAGTCAAATGGGTCAGTTTTCTCTTACAGGTCATGGCAGAGCAACAGTTTGAAAAGAATCTTGATAAGCAAGTTAGTTAAAGTCAATTTGTTTGTAGAATACTAGAATAATAACTAATCTGGTTACATGGGACAGACATTTAACTCCATCGCTTCCTTCAGTACTGAGGTGGTTACTGCCAGACCAAAGCAAGAGTATCGTTAGGTATTATCAAAGGGACCACATGTTGGCCTTCAGGTTAATAATAATAATAATTATATATATATATATATATATAGTATTTGTCATTTAAAACCATGAATGGAATAATAACAAATTTAAGTGTAATGTGTTGCTAATTGATAAATTCAGTGAAGAATTAAAAGCTAAAAGAGACATTTTGAATTTAGTGAACAAACAAGTTCAAATTTTCTAAACAAAGTAGTGTTGCTGAACACAATTATTAAGACAACTGTGGAGAGGATTAATGTCTCAGTTCATCATATTGCCTTGACTTTGTAACTTTCCTCAACATTCCCTTTTTTAACAGTGAAGCACACAATGAAAAATCAGTTTAGCAGTCTTTACGACTTACTGCGTACTGTAGCAGTTCATGATTCACATGGAGGCTGCAGTTCTAGGACAAATCTGATAATATACTCACTCCCCTCCTACAGAAGAGAGACGAGGAGCTGTCAGTCACAAAACTCCAAAAGACTGTCATCATTAAGACTTTCCCAAGGGAACAAGTACCCAGCTGTAGCAATGCGTACTATACAGAGTCCTTAATGGAAAGAGGGAAGGGAAGTGCAGTACATTTAACATAGCCATAAAGAGCAAATGGGAGTCCTCACATCTCAATGTTGTGGTCATAATCTCTGACTATTGTCCATCAGAGTTTAATGTTGTTTGTCACTGGGGAATATGCAGGCACTGGAACAATGGAAGTTAAGATGTGTGCAATGACTATTAGCCTGTTTGCTCGGTATCTTAACTGAGAGAAGTATAGCTGTTCTGGTGAGATTTTGACCCCATGAAATTGCTTGGCAAACTTTAGATTTCTTTCCTGTTAGAGCAGGACACATTGAATCCTTGTCCAGCTTTTTTTTTTTTTTTTAATAGCCAATAGGCTTTTGTTACATCACAGTCATGAACCATGATTTGCTACATTCTCATTCTAGAGAGCATTCAATAAAAAAAATAAAAAAATACAAAAAACTCATGATCACATGGGATATCAACATGCTGAGTCCGAATATATATGCTCCCTGAAATCAACCCCATTCTGTCAAGTTACTGACAATTGCCGTTCGCTATCAGACATTTTTGCAACAATGCAGATGTTTTCACATTTTGGGTTTAGGGTTGGGGTTTAGGTTAGGGGGGGAAAATGAATAAAATATGAATTCCTGTTGACTGTATTACATAATTTACCAACTACAAATACAACTTACTTTTGGCACCACTCTCGTGACATTTTGCCCAGAAACTGGAGCGCACATGTACCCATATGTTCATCAGCTCTTTCAGCTTCAGCCACTGGGGGTAGTGTATTTCGAGACAGAATTTTGGAAAACAGACCAATTTCAGCAGCGGAACTTTCAACCTCCTGTCACTGAATTCACAATGTAATTTAGGAATGCATTTAGGTAATTACAGTAATAATTAGTGTAATTACATTTAAGAATACACTAACATATAAATGTCTTTAAAGCTAAAAGACAGACTAAAAGCAACAAATCTTTTTTAAGTTTGGGTTTAAGTTTGAATAAACCTACATTAAATTATATGAAAGTAACAATCACAGTATTGCACTCACAAGAATCTCAACTGCAACATAACAGACAAATTTACATTTTACAATCAGACTATAAATAAAAGCACATAAATATTATTTGGCCTTCTCTTCAGTAGCAACAGCAATATGTTGTTGACTTCAGTAACATTAACAAGTGTAAAAAATGCACTGAATTGATATACTAATTAGATTAAAATAAAATATTGACCATCTGCCACCGGAAAGCTGGCAGGCATATTTTATTTCAGTCCAGTCAGTATTTAGAGAAGGCTTATGTCTTCTTTCAAAGATGGTGTTACTTGGCGAGACATCACACAGTGTTGAAACACACCGACAGATGACGGTTATTCAGATAAATAGCTTTTCCCAGGGAAAAATAAAAAATAATTAAATATCAAAAATGCATGTCTCTTCCTTATATTATTTGCACATTATTTTACGGAATGAAGGGAACTGTGTGGGTGGTACCCTCAGGAAGTCATCGTGCTAAGTATAGCTGTATTGCACAATTAGTGTTTTTTTTTTTTAGATTCTTGATGGAGCGTATTTTAATAGATAAAGAGATGATATTTGTAAATATGTTGGTGAAACATGATGTTTGAAGATAACTGATATCAAATAAATTGACCATATAGTACTAGGCAAACACAGAGCAGCTTTGTTGAATTACATCCTAGCCTCTGATGGTTGAATAAGCACCAGAGCAATATTATTCTCAAGTTCTACAAAAATGTGCATCTCCAGGCCAAACCACATTTCCTACCACTTTTTGAGCATTCAAAGCCATCTTAAACAATGCTGGTATCATGATGCAACAAAATTGTAACATACGAAACCTTGATGACATTTCTTCCCTCCTACAGCAAGTGCACATAAACTAAGTAAATTATTTTGACAAATGCCTCACTACATTGCTTCTCAACCATTTGGTTGCTGCCATATCTCAACATGCAAGAAGCTGCATCAGCTAGACAGTCTGAAGGGGTACTGAGAAGAACAGCCTAGTATACATCTCCATTTTCAGTTTCAACCTGGAAAGATGACCAGGTTTAGCATTTGACAGACATGTGTATCAGTGAAAGAAGACTGATACAAGACTCTTTTTATAGCAGGTTGTGATTACTTAACTGGTTAACCAGGGCACCATGGCTTACTGTATTTTTATGAACATCAAGTAATAATCTAAAACATATTATATAATAATGTTCATATTTTAAATTATGTTTATTGCGAAGTGTTACTGATCTTTTTTATATTGGGGGTCCATGGGTTGGCATACGGTCTAGATGGGGGGCCCACGATCTGTAAAGATTAAAAAACTCTGTTATAGAGTTAACTCTCCAGTCCATCTGGGTCTTAAAGGAACTGATTATAGGGAACTGGTTCAGAAGTCCTCAGGTCAATAGGCCTACTGTTGGCAAGGTAAGACATTTCCATGGAGATTAAGGCCTAAAGTTGTCAAGAAAACAGCTGCACTGTATCACTAGAAATGTAGAAATCTAGAAACAAAAACTAGGTTCTGATGGAGTGTGGGTCAGTGTGTCATATCTTTTAGGTTTACTAAAAAAACAGGAGCTAAAATGGCTAATAGGAATCAGTTACTTTTCATTGCTTCCTTTGCTTTTTGGCATTTGAGATGATCAGAGAACAATTTGATACTTAAAGACAATTATGTTATAAGTCTTCGAATAATACAAATGTGCATTGTGTACAATACACAGTTAAATGAAAGAACGACAAAATGAGTAAATTAGCACAATTAAATATTTAATTTTATAACATCAGTGTAACACACTGTATATAACAAATTATTAATATTCATGCCAGTGTGGTAAAAAATAAACACTTTGCCCCACGTCCCTCAGAAATATGATATTTTTACACTGATAAAAAGGCAGTCTCATTTAAAGTGGAAAAAGAGGTTAATAAACTCAGTGATCACTGCTTCCAAAAGGGCAAGAGGAGCCTGGGCAGCACTTCAGTTATGAGAACAATGCAATATGTGGCTACAGTATCATTTTTTCTATCGGACTTTTGAAAAATGCAGGTCAGAAAGTGAAGACCAACCCTGTTGTGCAGTGTGCGGATTTTTAATTCAGTCTAAAACCTATTATATCGTAATGCTTCTGAACAATATAAATGAAAACTACCAGATGTAGGGTGAATACAGGTAAAGTGGGACACTTAAAGGGATAGTTCACCGAAAAATGAAAATTCTCTCATCATTTACTCATCCTCCTGCCATCCAAGATGTGTATGATTTTCCTTCATCTGCAAAATACAAATGAAGATTTTTAGAAGAATATCTCAGCTCTGCAGGTCATTGCAATGCAAGTGAATGATGACCAGAACTTTGAAACTCTAAAAATCACATAAAGGCAACATAAAAGTAATCCATATGGTTTAATCTATGTCTAAAAATAAATCTCCACTTTCAGAATGTGAACGTGAAAGTGGAGATTTACAGTAAAAAAGGACTTAAATATCGATCTGTTTCTCACCCACACCTATCATATCACTTCTAAAGACATAGATCTAACCACTGGAGTCTTATGGATTACTTTTATGCTGTCTTTATGTGATATTTGGTGCACTTGCATTATATGGACTACAGAGCTGAAATATTCTACTAAAAATCTTAATTTGTATTCTGCAGAAGAGAGAAAGTCATACACATCTGGGATAGCATAAGGGTGAGTAAATGATGAGAGAATTTTTAATTTTGGGTAAATATCCCTTTAACAAATTTGTATATTCTACCATTACTAAAATCAGCATTATGGCTATGCTTAACTATGGGATGGCATTGATGTAGCCATTTGGATAGGATATTTTAAAACCAATGCCAATTACAAATTATCTAAAAGTGTCCCATGTTAGATAGACATTGTTTAGTTTTTTTATTTTTATTTGAAAATATCAAATTCCTTCAGATTTCTCTAAAATAAAATGTTTTATTGTTTTGAGCTAAATATTTAATCATCACCTTTACACATATTTTAATTTAGCAACTATTTGATACAATTAACTAAGTTGAGACAATCCATCTTTCTATGTTATTAAATATTAATCTTTTATTGTGTAAAATAAATGTGTACAATTTGGATCTTTTTTATTCAATGGGTCATTAACAACTGACCTTTTCTTACAGACACTCGAAGTATAATAAATGCCAAATTTAATGCCAGTTACTATATATCAGCTGATTATGGTGCAACTCAGAGCATATTTGAAAGTCATCAGTGGCGTCCTGTACTGACATGGCATGTATTCATTCACACACTTTTAATTTTATGAATTGTATGGTTTTTGTGTGTGCCCAGACCTCTGGCCATTTTGTTTGTGTGTGCATGAAAAGTCACAGCAAAACACTGCTTTGGCAGGCAAACATCATTCTCATTGGCATTAAGTTTTACACAGTTCAAAAATGCAGCATGCAGTCAAATGCCAGAGTCCAACACCATTGTGTTTTTGGTGGCTCACTGTTGTCTAGCGTGTATAAGGATTGGGTACGTCATCTCAAATCCTCCCCACTCTGAGTTCCCACACCCAGTGGAGTTGAATGCCCTCATAGCTTTCTGAAAACTGTGCCTAATCCCCCGAACAGGCACCCTGGGGACCACGCAGTCAGCTACATTCGATTACAGAGACTAACACTGTCTGCAACAGTATTATAGCTTTTAGCTTCTATTATATCCATCTCTTCAATTTCATGGCAGACTCAGAGAATAATGCTTTCACTGTCCATGCTCCTCTTTGCTGGGCTGAATGAAAGAAAAAATAAGTCAAACAGAATGAGGAAGTGCAGGACACACGCAGGAAAAAAAGCATATTAAAGTTAATTAAGGGTACTTTTATTTTAATAATGCTCAAAATGTGAGTTATTATTAGAGGTTATTCTTATTGTTACTAATATTTATTTGCTGCCAAATGTATGTCAGATAAAAGTGAATTGTAATAATCTTACTGTCAAATCATCAAAAAATGCCCAGTAAATGTTGTCGTCTTTCAAATGTTTTTCTAGCTTGAAGAGATTTTGAGAGTCATTTGCATATTACTGTGACCCAATAAGGCTTTCTCACCATACACTGGTTATAATGTAAAGTATTGGGGATTAGAGCAAGAAACCAAATGTACAAATGTAATTAGTAAAATTGGCATTGTTCCATATGGACATCAAAAACCCTTGGAGAGATAACAAAAGATGAGTAGTGAGTTAAAATTATTATCAGAGTCTTTAAAATGATGAGTATGTGTTTAGGGAATCTAATTAGGGAATATGTGGAGAGATATATGGTAAAGACTATTGCTTTGTCTGAAGGAAAAAAAAAAAACATAAGGCTGTTAAAACCTTGCTTGTTTGTGGATTGCTTTATGGTAGATTATTTTTATGTTAAAGGATCTATAGGCAGTAATGGTAAAATGAATACACTGTTATTGTTGTATTAATCTTCATAGCATGCTCTCTTCAGAACCCCACAATTTAACATTCCTTGTGTTTGGTAAGAATGTACTAATAACAGTACAATAGAACTGATGGGAAATAAGAGGTGAAGGAGCATTAGTCATTATGCTGCAATCCTCTAAAGTATGAGTTGGAAGAGTAAAGATGAGCAACTGCCAGTGAATGTTATAACATAACATTTAGAAAGTTTCCAACAGCAGGATCAAATGACCAACCGAAAGGTATTTTCGAAATCAACACCTTCTAAATTAAACACTTAAAGGGACAGTTTACCCTAAAGTTAAAGTTCTGTCATCATTTACTGACTCTCAATTAGTTCCAAACTCCTAAAACACTGAAAGAGATGTTAGTATGTTTTTCTCAGTCAACGTTTACTTGTATTGCATTTTTTTCCATACAAGGAAAGTGAATGGTGACCGAGGCTGTCGTTCTGCCTTACATCTTCTTTTATGTTCCATGGAAGAAAGAAAGTCATATGGATTTGGAACAACATAAGGTTTAGTAAATGATGACAGAATTTTCATTTTTTTTTTTTCCATAAACTTTTCCTTTCATTAAGCTGTGATTGGTTTAGTGACGTGGCTGTAGTTTTGGTAACTGTGGAGCACTGTATGAAAGTCAGATTAAAATTTGAGAGTAATGACATCTGCATCTGCATTTAAAAAATTATGGTTAGGAAAAAACAAAAAACAAATACACTATATTGCCAAAAGTATTCGCTCACCCATCCAAATAATTGAATTCAGGTGTTCCAATCACTTCCATGGCCACAGGTGTATAAAACGAAGCACCTAGGCATGCAGACTGCTTCTACAAACATTTGTGAAAGAATGGGCCGCTCTCAGGAGCTCAGTGAATTCCAGCGTGGTACTGTGATAGGATGCCACCTGTGCAACAAGTCCAGTTGTGAAATTTCCTCGCTACTAAATATTCCACAGTCAACTGTCAGTGGTATTATAACAAAGTGGAAGCGATTGGGAATGACAGCAACTCAGCCACGAAGTGGTAGGCCACGTAAAATGACAGAGCGGGGTCAGCGGATGCTGAGGCTCATAGTGCGCAGAGGTCGCCAACTTTCTGCAGAGTCAATCGCTACAGACCTCCAAAGTTCATGTGGCCTTCAGATTAGCTCAAGAACAGTGCGTAGAGAGCTTCATGGAATAGGTTCCCATGGCCGAGCAGCTGCATCCAAGCCATACATCACCAAGTGCAATGCAAAGTGTTGGATGCAGTGGTGTAAAGCACGCCGCCACTGGACTCTAGAGCAGTGGAGACGCGTTCTCTGGAGTGACGAATCACGCTTCTCCATCTGGCAATCTGATGGACGAGTCTGGGTTTGGCGGTTGCCAGGAGAACGGTACTTGTCTGACTGCATTGTGCTAACTGTGAAGTTTGGTGGAGGGGGGATTATGGTGTGGGGTTGTTTTTCAGGAGCTGGGCTTGGCCCCTTAGTTCCAGTGAAAGAAAATCTGAATGCTTCAGCATACCAAGAGATTTTGGACAATTCCATGCTCCCAACTTTGTGGGAACAGTTTGGGGATGGCCCCTTCCTGTTCCAACATGACTGTGCACCAGTGCACAAAGCAAGGTCCATAAAGACATGGATGAGCGAGTTTGGTGTGGAAGAACTTGACTGGCCTGCACAGAGTCCTGACCTCAACCCGACAGAGCACCTTTGGGATGAATTGGAGCGAAGACTGCGAGCCAGGCCTTCTCGTCCAACATCAGTGTCTGACCTCACAAATGCGCTTCTGGAAGAATGGTCAAAAATTCCCATAAACACACTCCTAAACCTTGTGGAAAGCCTTCCCAGAAGAGTTGAAGCTGTTATAGCTGCAAAGGGTGGGCCGACGTCATATTAAACCCTATGGATTAAGAATGGGATGTCACTTAAGTTCATATGCGTCTAAAGGCAGGTGAGCGAATACTTTTGGCAATATAGTGTATATATATATATACACACACACACACTACCTTTCAAAAGTTTAGGGTCACATTCTTTCTTTTTTATTTTATTTTTTCACATTTTAGAATAATAGTTATAGAATAATTAATTAATTAATAATAGAATAATTATGTTGTGACAGTATTATGGAAAAATCCAAATCAAAACTATGTTATATTTTAGCATCTTCAAAGTGGCGACACTTTGCCTATATTTTGCAGAAATGTACTCTTGGCATTTTCTCAACCAACCTCTTGAGGTATCGCCCTGGGTTGCTTTTTAAACAGTATTGAAGGAGTTCCCATCTATATGCTGGGCATTTAGTGGCTTCTTTTCTTAATCATTCGGTCCGAGTCATCCATTTCAAAACTTTTTTTTTTTAAATAAAATTTTAGTTTTGTAGTTAAATAAATTAATATGTTGACACAATTATATTTTTGTCTACAAAACTAATTGCAAACATTTTAGCATACGCCTTCAGATCAAAAGGTTTTTAAGATCATGAGACACATTTAAGGCAAGTGACCCCAAACTTTTGAATGGTAGTGTATTATATATATATATATATATATATATATATATATATATATATATATATATATATATATATATACACTGTATATATTGGT
Source organism: Myxocyprinus asiaticus (assembly GCF_019703515.2). Taxonomy (NCBI): domain Eukaryota; kingdom Metazoa; phylum Chordata; class Actinopteri; order Cypriniformes; family Catostomidae; genus Myxocyprinus; species Myxocyprinus asiaticus. The sequence continues at coordinate 20,423,933 of NC_059362.1, forward strand.
TTTGGGAAACAATACTAGAAATCCATGACTTTCATATGTCTATTAACATAACACGCAAAGCTGATGTCATGCAAAACGTTCAGTGCATGCTTGTATATTTCCAAATTACCTGAATGTGTTCATGCTTCTAATAATGCCACAAGAGTGAGCTTTCCTCCAAAATGCAGGCTCCCATTGAGACTTGCACTTTGTGTATTTGCATAATTGATCATTGGAAAACAATTAGTCCCTAGTCCTACCATGCCAGAGCTTACCATATATCCATCCAGCATGCATGTATATCTTTCAAAAACATGTAAATTCTCTCTTATCTACTATAAAGTTCCACAAAATCAATACAGGCAATAATGATTTATGGAATTTGAAACATAGTGTGGTAACGAAACTTGTTTCTAAGGTGAAAAGGTGTTTTACCTTTAGTTATTGGATTCACTTCTTAATCACATCTTGCAAGCTTCCATTTCCAATCACTACACTTATAAAACAGAATTCAGCATACTGAAGGGGGAAGAAATACTGGGGTATTTGAGCAAACTGGATTAAGTGACTGCAGCCATTCACAGCCGGGTCACTATGAAGAGCGCTTTGCTCAAATATTGATGGAGGTATTAAACCAAGCCTGATTTTGACTTACAGCAACCCAAAAACCAGGTCTGGGACATCAAGCCATCATCCAAAGAGAAAATGCCCTGAAATATCACTTGGTTGGGAGATCAGATGTGCAAAGTCAGAATAAAAGTGCCTTTTAAAAACATTTCTGCATGCATCCGACTCCATACATGTACAAGCAACTATAGAGAAGATTTTCAATGGAAGGCCAGATTCCAGCCAGACATGCAAGAATATATTTACAACAGCAAGTATTCTTCCCTTATTCATCAGTTGTCACCCTTCCATCCTGAGTGAGAGGAAGGGAAGTACTAAATGAAACCAGCAGATCAATATCAAATAAATAAACATATTTCAAATTCAAAAGAGTCCATCGTCCCCCTCTGTATCTGGAGTGACAGGCTGAGAAACAGCAAAGATGTCTTGGCACTGAGGTTTGGTTTTTGGTGAGGAGGTCTGAGAAGATGGGGAAGGTTTCCTCTTCTCTGAGAGTAGTCTTAAAATCTCCCCCACTTGGTCCTCCAGTGTTGCTAACCGGCTATTTAGTGTCTGGATATCCCCCTTTAATTCCAGCTTTGCCTCATACAGGCTGTTTTGAAGCACAGCCTGTTCAGGAATGGGCCGAAAGTGAATATCCCGAAGAGTCGCATCACACACCCCGGGACTAAGCTGATCATACGGACTCCTTTCCATTGGACTCCTCTCTATTTGGCACCTTTCGTAAGGGCTCCGCGAATCACCTACCCTGTCTATACGCAAGTCACTCTTTGTGATTCCACTGTCACAAGAATCAGTCTTGTGCAGGGCACTATTCTCATCTGTCTCATAACCACTGTTACCATTGCCATTTCCAGCTGGACCCTTATCGCTAGACCCTGAACCTTCAGCTTCCTGGATCTTGCGATTCTCAGAGATAACATTCAGGGGCTGTGCAACGTCCCCCCATTCCTCTTCCTTTTGCTGCTGCTTGTCCAGTTCCAGTGGAAGCATGGGGGAAGCTCCTGATGCAGCATTATGGAAACGCATCCAGCCTCGTCCCCTTCCTCCTCCTCTGGGTCTCACAGGACTTGTAACCTTTAGACAACTCTGGTCCTCTACACCACAGCTAGGCTTAAGCTCCATGGCCTCATGGCCGTCGCTCATGCTGGGTTCCTCGGCCTGAACGTACGCTAGGGCACTTTGGATTGGGGTTATCTGTGAGATAGTCACAACACTAGAACCACTGTTCCCATTGCCTGAGCCAGGGACCCCATTTTGTATGGGGGCCATATGGTGATGTTGAAGGGGATGGTGGCCCTGGCAATGGGGCTGATATTGCTGCTGATGGAGCTGGTGGGACAATGGATGGAGGTGTTGCTCCACCTGAAACTGGTTCTTCTCCAGGTCAGGCTGCGATGGACCTTGGGTACGCATCTCCTTCTGCTGTTTAAATTTTTGGAAGAGCTTGCGGACAGGATGGTCCACAGGGATGGACAGTGTCACTTCATTCTTCCGGTGTCTCTTTTCCTCTTCCTCCTTCTTCACATCAACAATTTTGCGGAAAATAATCTGTGGAGACATAACTATATGTGAGAAATCAGCATGGTAAGTCTCATCTCTGCACTCAATTAATTAAATAAAGACTTTATCGAAGCTTTAAAGAGGCACTCTACAGAAAAAAAATTAAAAAAAACTTGAGAAGACATGTAGAATATTATGCTGGTTAAATCAACCACTAGTTTATTTATATCTGAGCAAGATAATTTTTGTCATGGCTGATGTTGCAGAGTGTAAATTTATCAAGTATTCTTCCACTCATGACCTTTACTTCCAAAGTAGAGAGTCATACTGTAGTTCAACAGAAAAAGCTTTCTTTGATTTCATATAACTCATAATAAGACTTCAAATCCCATAACAGATCAAAGAGTGAAAAGGCTTACTGTGTCTTCAGTATCATTAATCTGGTCTGTATGGTGTTTTCGCTGTAGATATATACTGATAATCGGTTTGACTGAAATTTGTAATCAATATTTGCACTTTACCACTCAATTGGTTATACTGTAAGTTCTTTTAAGGGGTCATGTCATGAGGAATACAATTTTCCTTGATATTTTGACATATAAGAGGTCATTCTACTATAAAAACAACTCAAAACTTAATCACCAATGCAATAAAAGTATTTATTGAAACCAAGCTACAAAAATGCCTTGTTCTCTACTCCCGTGACTTCCCTACATCACTAGAGGGCCCATTAATTCATGACCACCTTTACAGCGAAAAAACATCAACACCTACTTTACGTCATCGTACCTTTGGCCCCACCCACTGGTGCTCAATTCGAACACAGAGAGAGAGCAGGACAAACTATTCCTGAACACCAAAGGGGACCCATCTGGACTATTATGAATTATTTTTGTATATAAACATGCACTTCACAGACGTCTTTGTCCATTGTCATGTATCTCGCGTCGCTTTTAAAATACATGGTTTTAAGTTACAACTGAAAAGGAGACGCCATCATCAGCTGCTGTGCCTCTTGTTGTTTTGAGCACAAACACATCCTGAACACCTTCTTGTGCCCATCTGTGCTATTTTTAATTGTTGGTGCAAGAAAACATGTACTAGATGGACGTCTTTGATCGACTTAAAATGTTTCTGGCAATGTGTGCCTCAGTGCACGACGATACTGTACAGTATGTGTGTGTGCGTCAACGTGCTTTGGACTATGTATGTGCTTTTTTTAGGCTCATATCAACGTGGATTGCTTGTGAACCAATCATAATGTGATTCAAACTTTGGAAAGGAACTGTTATTGAAGAATGGGGAAGTTAAAAACACTTGGACCCGATCACAAAACCGTAAGTAACCAGTTTAATTCATGAATATTTCAAATGTCATGACTGTTTAATAGTTTATGGCACAACTATGCTTACAGTAAGTGAAAAGTTTAATACATTCGGATGCAATGTGTTATGCGTTATGTGTAAACCCTGAAATGTAGTTTTATAATGCTGTGGAGCTTGTTCATTCTCTTTCGATTGAGTTTCAAATATGGATGTATTTGAAGTGCTGTACGATGTTAACCAATCATAATATTGGGTGTTTATGTCAAAGTTTAAGGGAGACACTGAGCCCAAAACCGAGCATTTCAAACAGAGGGCCAGAGACAAGGTGGAAAATGATCAAATATTTGTCACGTATTCCCTGTTTTTTTGCTTAGACTTTTATTTTGAAATTCTTGTTTATTTCCCCGTTCCTGTTTCCTGTTAGTTTTGTAGTCCTTTGTAGTTTCTTTTCATGATTTGTTTTCCCCTGATTGTTTTCCGCAGGTGTTCCTCATTTCCTTGTTTGCCCATGTGTATTTAAGCCCTTGTTTCCCCTGGTTTCTTTGTCAGTCTTCACATGTGTTGTCATGTTCTGTGCCTGGTTTCCCAGAAGACTGACCAAAAACTGATCTAGTGGCCGTCCGAATTCTGCTCCTTAAACAAGGGGACTGTCCAGTTGAGGATCACGTCCGTGAGTTTTTAGAGCTAGCGGATTTAGTGCACTATCCAGACCGCTCTCTGGTGTTTTTCTTCCGGACCGGTCTGAATAGTGCACTGAAGGATCTAATGCCTCCGGCTGATCCTCACTGGACTCTCTACGAATATGTGGAGAAGGCTCTGGAACTTTGCGGTTCCCTTTTCACAGTGGATTATGGCAGGAACCCTGGGCCAAAACCTGCATCTTCGGCTCCATTGTCCAAGCCTTCCGTGGCTCCTTGCTCCAAGCCAGCGCCCACGCTTGAGTCTGCTCCACGCCATATCACAGCCACGCCTGAGTCTGCTCCACGCCATGTCACAGCCACACCTGAGTCTGCTCCACGCCATGTCACAGCCACGCCTGAGTCTGCCCCATGCCATGTCACAGCCACGCCTGAGTCTGCCCCACGCCATTTCACAGCCACACCTGAGTCTGCTCCACGCCATTTCACAGCCACGCTTGAGTCTGCTCCACGCCATGTCACAGCCATGCCTGAGTCTGCTCCAAGCCTCCCATGGCCCCTGTCTCTAAGTTGAATGATCTGCTGCTGATGTCAGTGCGTAGGACCATGAAGACCCTACCTCACAAATTGTCAGCGCCCAAGCCTGCCATGGCCAATGAGCCAATGCCCATGCCTGCCATGGCCAACGAGCCAGCACTCACGCTTGCAATGGCCAATGAGCCAGCGCCCACACCTGCCACGGCCAACGAGCCAGCACCCACGCCTGCCAAGGCCAACAAGCCAGCGCCCACGCCTGCCACGGTCAACAAGCCAACGCCCACACCTGCCACAGCCAATGAGCTGGAAGCCTCGTCCGTCCCAGAGTCTGCGTTGCCAGCCTCGTCCATCCCAGAGCCTGCGTTGCCAGTCTCTGCCCATGCTTACAACCACAGAGGTCGTTGCGGAGTCTCCGCCCATGCCCACGACCACAGAGGTTGTTCCCGAGTCTCCGCCCATGCCCACGACCACAGAGGTCATTCCCGAGTCTCCGCCCATGCCCATGACCACAGAGGTCATTCCCGAGTCTCTGTCAGTGTTTACGACCACAGAGGTCGTTCCCGAGTCTCCGCCCATGCCCATGACCACAGAGGTCGTTCCCGAGTCTCTGCCAGTGTTCACAACCACAGAGGTCATTCCCGAGTCTCTGCCCATGCTCACAACCACAGAGGTTGTTCCCGAGTCTCTGCCCATGCTCAAGACCACAGAGGTCGTCTGCAAGTCTCAGCCAGTGTTTACGACCACAGAGGTCATTCCCGAGTCTCTTCCCATGTTCGTGACCATGGAGGTCATTTCCCAGTCATCCAGGACTCTTTGTCTCGAGCCTGCCAGGGCTCCGTCATCCTTGGCTTTGCCCCAAGCCTCTCCTGGCTCCGCCTGCCTTCATCGAGCCTCTCCTGGCTCCGCCCACAGATCTTCCATGGCTCCGCCCACAGAGTCTTCCACGGCTTGGCCCGCTCCCCCAGAGACTATTCCTCTAGCGATTCCGTCCGCCTTACCAGAGACTATTCCTCCAGCGATTCCGTCTGACTTTCCAGAGACTATTCCTCCAGCGGTTCCGTCCGCCTTACCAGAGACTCCTCTTACAGCTGTCCCAGGCCTCCTGACCCTGTCTCGGCCCTGTGGCCACCTACCAGGACTCCTGACCCAGTCCCCACCTTGAGGTCATCTCCTTGGTCTCCTGGCCGCCCACCTGATCTGCTCTGGTCTCCTGGCCACCTGCCTGATCTGCTCTGGTCTCCTTGGTCTCCTGGCCGTCCGCCTGATCTGCTCTGGTCTCCTTGTTCCTCACTCTCACTGGCTCTGCCTCGGTCTTCCGAGCCCCCAGCTCCACCTCAGCCCACTGAACCTCTAGCTCCAGCTTGGTCCTCTGAGTCTGCAGCGTCGCCCTGGCTCTCCATCCCTTCGGGTCCGCCTTGGTCTCAAGCCTCCCTGACTTTGCCTTGTTCCTCTTCTCCCCTTGCCCCTTGTGCCCCCTTGAACTGCCTGTTTTCCCCTTGTGCCCCCCTGAACTGCCTGTTTCTCCCTTCCCCCACACCCCATGGACAATCTGTTTTTTTTTTTTTTTTTTGAGAGTCTGGAATCTGCTCCTTAAAGGGGGGCTCTGTCACATATTCCCTGTGTTTTTGCTTAGACTTTTATTTAGAAATTCTTGTTTAGTTCCCCGTTCCTGTTTCCTATTAGTTTTGTAGTCCTTTGTAGTTTCTTTTCATGATTGGTTTTCCCCTGATTGTTTCCCCAGGTGTTCCTCGTTTCCTTGTTTGCCCATGTGTATTTAAGCCCTTGTTTCCCCTGGTTTCTTTGTCAGCCTTCACATGTGTTGTCATGTTCTGTGCCTGGTTTCCCATGTTTTGTTTCTTATAATCTGAGTTCCTTTGTTTATCTTTGTGTTAATAAAGCTGCGTTTAGATCCTCATTCCTCGCCTGCCTTGTCACAATATTACTAAATTCTGACTGTTTTGGTGAACAACAAAACTTTACTAACAGTGCAATAGTGGATCTCAGGGAACATAATTAAATTATTTTAAAAAAGTGTATGTCATGACCCCTTTAATATCAGGTTTATAAGTTAGATAGTTAATATCAGGTATAAGTTAGACATAGCTCTAAACAAAGATGAACTCACATAGTTAAAGACAAATTGTCTTAGATTCCAAAAGACTTACTGTCACTTCAAAGAACATTTCTAATTACATTAATTGAGGAAAGAGTAAATATTGCCAATAAAAAGGGTTACATTAATTATTTGATGACAATAATATAATGTGAAGTAGGCTGTTTACCTTTAGTGGTAAGTGATGAATAATTTAGTTACTATTGTGTCTAAAAGCATAAATAATACAATACTTTAAAAAAGGTTATGCATTTAGTTATTGGACACTTAAACAAAAAAACATTATATCATAATCATCATAAAAAAAAACAATATTAGTTCATCTTTAGTTTGTAAGCTCAGTCTCATCAACTGCACCTTTGCTTATTCTACTGAATGAACAATTCACAAACTAAAAAGCACTAATCTAGAGGCTAAAATATAAGACTAAATACTTATTAATTAATTTAAGAATATTTATAATGCCAAGTTGTGCAGCCTGGTTTCTATTTCAGTGATAGCATTACAGTATGTATATACAGTGTAAAATATTTATTATTTACACTCATACTTGAGAACTATAGAGTCAAATGCCATTTTGGCAAAGCAGTGGGTTCCTGAGGCATGACATTATTGAGCAAGACAGCAGAGTACACAGATGAAGCTAACAGCTCCTGAGCCATGCCAGATGGGTCAACATTTGAGTTCAGGAATTACAACCGACAATCGTGTCAAACGTTTTAGCATTTAAACCGCCAATAGCTAGAGGCTAACACACTGGGCTCCAAAATCTGTTCACTGTTTTAAAGCTTACCCAACAGAAAAACAGAACCTGCCTCCCTCTTTCTTCCCCTCCTCATTGGATCTCTTTCGGCCGTGTGTATAGTAGCTTTGATCGCATACATGTTAATTAGAGAGTGTTAATTAGCCACCCAAGCCCCTTGCTGAGCACCCTAGGAAGGTCTGCATGGCCCAGCCTGACATCCTGTGGAGGACATGCGGGCACATGGCTTGTTAGTTTTAATAGAATTTCATAACACTTTCAAAGACCAGCCTGGAATAAAGCATTTTGTTTTTGATGCACAGTTGCAAAGTCCTTTGTGTAAAACATGTCAGCTATTGCTTAAAGTGTCAAAACTCCACTTCTATGGATTGTCTATGGATCTTACACATTATATTCAGATGATATCATAAACTCACAGAAAATGACTGCATAATTTTTCATCTCTATGTCATGTGAGAACATTGCAACTGTGCTGACAGCGACCGTGCTGACTTCAGAAAAATTATTTTCCTCAGGGCAAACATCGGTCTATGGTGTTAAAAATAGAACAGAGTGTGTCACGTGCCCTTTAGTTATCCCTGTGCAGTCTTTCGGCACCCTGAAGTGCTGAGTCGCATGTCACTTCTCATCTCACAGTAGGACTCTGGTAAATAATGAATCCAGCCCCCTTCTGCCGCTTCATGTTATTTAAATGCCACTTCGTACGAGCAGAATGAAAAGAGAGTGATGGAGTAAACTAGAAAGAGAGAGAGTGGGCTAGGAATGGCATGTAGCAAAAGAAAAAATTAAGCACTAGCGTGCTGCTGAGTGAGAATACTACAAAAGAAAAAAGTGGAAGTGTACACTGTGATGGACACTAATTGTGTTTGTCAAAAGACAGGAAATCGCTCTAAAATGTAGGTTGTTCTTGTTCAAAATAATAATCAGCACATAACATTAACAGCCCTGCTTAATTAGCCATTAATTCGCTCTTGTAAGTGGCATTCTGAGCTAAAAAAATAAAAATCTTGAAGAAAAAGCACAATATTATGCACTGTAAAAAAAAAATTGAGCTGTCAACATTAAAGCATTAACGCATGCAATTAAAGAGGTTTAACCCGTGAATTTTTCTTAATCACTATTAACGCAATAATAATTAATAAAGCATTAACAAGCAAAAACACTGGTGGGACTAGAGTGGAACCTTTGTGATGTGTCCGCTCGGAGAAATTACACTGACACACACACACCACAAACATACACACAATAGCGATAGGAAACGTCCTCTTAATGCTAATTGTATGTACAAAGCAAGACTTGTGACAGAAAGCATGTACTTTGCAGCCTCTGTAGGGCGCAATTTAATTATCACAGAAGCAGGTCACATCTTAACTATCAAGAAAATGCAGAATAAGACGTTGTCTGCACTGCTTTTCATGTGGCGATCAAAGCAGCGCTTCACGCTGGCTTTGAATGACCTGACGCGAATCATGAACGTGGCGCCATGATTGCTGTAGCAAAGCGAATAGCCACAGTATTCTGGCTGATTAATATTGTGGAGGATGAGAGTTTAAGAGATTTAATGCCCATTGCAATGAATATGCAACCTATGGGGGGACTAGTTATTTCAATTAGTCAACCTCCAAGTTAGACTTTGGGAAATGTTTAATGTTACATGAATTGGTGCTATTTTAGTGCATTTCTATCTTTATAATCTAGAAGGCTTTGTTTGGAAAATGTTAATAAAGCATCACATTGTTACATATTGTTTTGTTGTCTTTCCTAAAAAAAATAAAATAAAAAAAATAAAAATAAAAACATGCATTTTGACAGGAAAAGTAGATATAGAGTCAAATTTCAGCACTTTCAAAATAAGCAATTAATCGCGATTAACTATGAAAAATTATTCAATTCATCACAATTAAAAATTTTAATCAACTGACAGCACTAAAAAAAAAATTCCATCTTTGTTTTCATATATTTATGTTGTCACACTACTTTCTCTCAGTTCTCGATTTTCTTCATCAGTGATTAAATTCAAAGTGGTTAAAAAGTGCCATGAACTTACATAGTAACTGCAGGTTGCACCACTTTAGTTTTATTTAATAACTGTAGACAGCAATTAAACATAAGATTTCAATTTTAGTAGTTTTTATTTATTTATTTTTTAGAGTGCGTACTGTATAGTTCCATTTGAAGGACCCTCTTACAAAGTCAATCCAAGTGTTTGTCTGTTTCTTATAAGGGTAAATAATATTTGGTAGTATCACTGTATATACAGTACGTCTACCTCACTGAGATTGTTTGCATCTTTCATTTAACTGAAATCTACTGTTATGACTATTGCACAGCAATTTAAAGGAAATGGATGGGTGTTCTGTCTGCAGTCTCAACAGTTCAAATATCTAACATGTATCTGTGCAGACTTTCAAAACAGCCCTCTTCCTTTAAAAGGGCATCGGCTGCTTATTATAGCTAAACATATAATCTTCTCATCTCACCATGAAATATCAGTACATTGTATGGATGTGAAAATGCTGTGAATGTGACATGTAATATATGGATGTAAAGTGATGTTTAATATAGACCTACCGTATGCCCTTTGGGATTAAAAAATAGACAGAGAGACAGTTTGGCACATGTGAATTATTGTAGCCTATGTGGAGTATCATTATGCCAGAATATAAAGAATTTACTCTTTGGCCTCAGCTTATGCACACTGTTTAATTATTCCCTTTGTGCAGCCCCTTATTGGATAATGACAATTATCACAAAGCTCAAGCTATCTGGTGACTAAAAGCAGAAACAGAAAGAAAAAAGACGTGTCAACAGCCCGCATCTCTGCTGCAGAGGAAAAGTGATTAAGGGTTTATAATGATCTCTTAGCATCCATGAGGAATTTTAATGAAGAAACCAATATTTCATTTACATCCACTGGAGGTAGCATTATTACTCTAACATTCTTCACCTGTGTGAAGTGACTTTTTCTGTTTTAACAGAGATGGATTGTATAATTGGAATAATTGCACAGGCAAGTCTTATTTTATTTAACACACCCATGAGTTTACTCCTGGACAGAACACAAGACTAATGAGCTTTGGTATAAGAAAGTAGTGTTGCTGCATGTCTGAAGACCAAAAACTGTTTAACCTGCAACTCAACTGTCAAAGTATTAATATCAGTAACAGCTCTACAAAATTTTTCTGAGGCACATGCACACTTAACTTAAACTACAAATACAAAATATACACTCACTTGGCACTTTATTAGGAACACTATGGTCCTAATAATGTGCCTACACTTTATTGTGCTCACTACAATTGTACAGAGGGGTTATCTGAGTTACCGTTGCCTTTCTATCAGCTTGAACCAGTCTGGCCATTCTCCGTTGACCTCTCTCATCAACAGGGCATTTCCATCTGCAGAATTGCCGCTCACTGGATGTTTTTTGTTTTTGGCACCATTCTGAGTAAACTCTAGAGACTGTTGTGCGTGAAAATCCCAGGATCAGCAGTTACAGAAATACTCAAACCAGCCCATCTGGCACCAACAATCATGCCATGGTCCAAATCACTGAGATCACATTTTTCCCCATTCTGATAGTTGATGTGAACATTAACTGAAGCTCCTGACCTGTATCTGCATGATTTTATGCCTTGCACTGCTTCCACACAATTGGCTGATTAGATAATCGCATGAATAAGTAGGTGTACAGGTGATCCTAATAAAGTGCTCAGTGAGAGTACACACAAATACACACTGTAAATACATACTAAATAAGACCACTGCTGCTATTTGGAAAAATATAGTAAGGATTACATCCATGTAAATTCTCTTAAAGGGATAGTTCAGCCAAAAATGGAAATTCTGTCATCATTTACACACCTTCAAGTTGTTCCCAACCCATGTGATTTTCTTTCTTCCCTGCAACACAAAAGGAGATGTTAGGCAGTATGTTTGTCTCAGTCACCATTCACTTTCATTGCAATGGTGTCTGAGGCTGAAAATCTGCCTAAAATCTCTTTTCGTGTTTCACAGAAGAAAGTAAGCTTTACAGGTTTGGAACAACATGAGGGTGTGTTAATGATGACAGAATTTACATTTTTGGGTTAATTATCCCTTTAAGATGGTATGGAGATCTTAAGAATATTTTAAGTCAGGACAATGTCTTTACACTTGTCCCATGTCCATTTGAGATTAAACAAAAATAATAATAATTACTGAATTCCAAAAAAGCCGTTTCAAATGAAAGTTGTGAAACAATTCTTTCAGCAATGTGACCAATTTAATAAACAATCTGGGAATCTGTTCAGAAAGTAATTTGAGGAATAATGGAAAAAACAATTCTCCAACCTAATCATCTGGAACTGAAGCCGAACGAGATAGAATATCAAGAAAAAATAAACATGCATCTTTAGTTGTCAGAGAGGCTAAATGAAATCTATAATAAAAAAAGTTTTTTGTCCGTGTAGCAAAAAACACGGCAACATTCAACACCATGTGGTACATCATGTAATTTTTGTAAGAAGAACCACACACACTGAAACAGAAGACAAGTGTATCCACGAGATGAAAAACCAGGCCTCAGATACAGAAGAAAAATACATTAATGATTATGGAATCTGGAGAATGCACTTACATCATCTCACTTCCCCTGACTTTGAATGAAGCGTGGAAGGATTCAGCTGGCCATTCACAAAACACCTCACCAAACTGTTTAGGCCACTTGAGTTTAACCTAGTTTCTCCTTACTTTACCTTCTACATTGAAAAGAAATGTTAACTTAAATATGCGCATCATGTGATAACATCTCAATTATTTATTTTTTTATTAAGTAAAATATATTTTTATTAATCGACCTGAATACATTTGGTTATACCAACAAAACTCATTTTAATAGTCAGATCAGGTAGAAATATCTCCTTAGAGTAACAATTCTAGGTTACCACTTTTTACAGTGTAGCATTGCATGTGTGTGAAGGAACTAAGTGAGCATTTTAATGAACCTTTCACTGTAGGGATGATCTGAGACATTTTAAGAGTAGTAATTTTGGCTGCTCTGCTTTAGATGTATGATAAAATGAATAAAAAGACAGCTGGAGTGCTATTAAAACATTGTCTGGAATACCTGATGTACAATACCTTTAAACAAAGTGATTATTTAGCTGAACTAATTGGTAGGAATTGCTCTTGTGAGCTGTCCAACTTAAATGTTTTTCATTTATATGCCTAAAATGTGAGCACTGGGAAATACTGTAAAAACTCATAACACAGACTATCTCAGTCCAGCTCTGAGACAGTCTCAAAGACACAGAGAGATTTTCACAGGAATTCTCAGGAAAATGTAAAGTATCTGGCATGATTACACATATTGTCCCTGAGGAATTATCTGGGCAATATGCCACAATATCTGATAAATTAAACTCTTGAACACCTGCGCCTTTAATAAATATGTGAACCAGGGCCTTTTTTTTTTTTAAACAAAGAAAACGTTCTAACAATTTTGTTTATTCCCTTTGGATTTGCCTGACTTTGATAAATACATGAAGAGAATGAGATGACATTTCATCACTCATGACAACAGCCACATGGAATATAACATTACCTAACAGTGACAGAGTGACAGCGGGAATGGTGACAGTTACACCACCCTGTCTTTTCCATGGGGATGAGGTGGATTATGAGCTAAACGTCTTAACGTACAAAATCTATTACTTTCTTTTCAGTAAGGTTGTTGTTTTCTATGAATGCTTCTTCTGTTGTACAAAATATACTGATATCCATTATTAAAAACCTTATTAATAGATTGATTTTATATATGGGGCCTGGTGGGATTTGCTAGTGGTTAGGTTTACATAATTTCCTTTTTTTCAAATTGGAAATTGAAGATTGAATATGATAGAATTTTGTCATGTTGACATCACATTTGTGAATGCATGAAAACTGACACAAAATTGAGTCTTGGTTGAAGTTAAGGAAAATGGTAATTGCAGTGAGGCTATTCTTGAAGAAAAATTAGTTGGGACCTGTTAAGATTTTATCATATTAAAAAAATCTAAACAAATCACTTCAAATTAGTGGACTCAAATTAGGCTATTCTCGAATAAATCTGACAATAACTAACCACAAAATTCTTCGAAAAATTTGAATGAATTGCATTTGCTGCATAATCTAGGAAACTATTTGGCTAACATGTTCTGAAATGTCTTTTAGTTTAGTCATCATTTCAATGCACCTTGAAGAAACTGACAACAGGAACTGTGAGTAAAAGGTTAACAATGAAAAAGTATGGAGTGCTCTCCAGATAAAATATGCCTTGCAGACTTTTATATGAGCTTTTTCATTAAACCTATGCTCTCTGGGGTATTCCGATCTAAAAGAAGACAGTGTGATATATTGGCTCTTAGAACAGTTTGTTTGTGTGTGTGTGTGTGTGTGTGTGTGTGTGTGAGAGTGAGTGTGGGCAGGTTTAAGTGGTTTACAAGGACTTGTTTTTAGGTTACAAACTGGTAATTACAAGGGTATTATGCTATAAATGTGGTTTATGGGGACATTTCTAGTGTCCCCATAATTTAAATCGCTTAAAAAAACATACTAAACTATGTTTTTTTGAAAATGTAAAAATGCAGAACATTTTTTGCGAGGGTTAGGTTTAGGGGTAGGGGTAGGGTTAGGGGATAGAATCTATAGTTCGTACAGTATAAAAATCATTTTGTCTATGGAGAGTCCTTATAAGGATTGCCGCACCAACATGTGTGTGTGTGTGTGTGTGTGTGTGTGTGTGTGTGTGTGTGTGTGTGTGTGTGTGTGTGTAAGAGAAATTCTTATTTCAAATACAGCTGAATTAACCCACAGTGGCTTGGTACATAACATTCTATACTGAGAAATAACTAACAATTTATTTAAAAAAAAAAAAGTCAAATGCACAGCATGACTGCTGACACTTTGTTTCTCTAAAGAAGTAAAAAACAATAAAAATCCCCTTTGCTTTCTGGTTTACACTGTGAAATGATTTGAAAATGTTATATTACAGTATACAGTATACCTGTACAGGTGCAGAGCTAATTTTGTATTAAACGATAATCAACTCTTTTCTTTGCCTGCTCTGAAATTATTCAAATTACTCACATTAGCCCCGCTCAAATTTAGCAACAGCAGCTGTTGAAACTATTACAGTCACTTTCATACAGCTGGTGTAGTTTTTATTTGACAGAAACAGTATTAAAAAAACATATCCAAAGCTAAATAAAAATCTGTTCACTTTATTTCAGTAGAAATGTGTGGACTGGTGATAATCCTAGCAGAGAAAGGATCCCAGCTAAGGCTAATGGATTAAAGCCCTGGTTGAATGAGGGATGGGAAGGAAGAGCAACAAATAGCTACTGTAGTTTTTGTGATCACAATTGTGCTGTAGTTATCCTCAGAGCGACGCTCAACTGCTATACTGTACGGTTACTCACTCAACATGGCTTTTATTTAATCAATCTTTAGTAAATTTCCTCTGAAACATTACTATTGTATACCAAAACCCTCTTGGTTTGGTTCAGCTACGAAATAGGATATCAGAAGACTACATAGGACAGTTCGGACTGCTGAGAGGATTATTGGTTGCCCCCTGCCATCCCTTAAATAACTATACACTTCCAAAGTGAGGAAAAAAACTGGAAATATCACTATGGACCCCACTCACCCTGCCCACTACCTTTTTGAACTGTTGCCTTCTGGCTGACGCTTCAGAGCTCTGAGCACCAGAACCGTCAGGCACAGGAACAGTTTTTTCCCCCAGGCTATCCATCTCATGAACAGTTAAATCTGCCCCTTTGAGCAATAATTAATGTGCAATACACAGCTTAGTCTTTTTATATTATCCAACACATCCTACATCTTCTGCCATTACATTCCCTTGCACTGTATATAACAGATTTGTATTTAGATTTGCACTACGTTTGTGTATTTGTGTGTGCATGTATGTATATGTATGTATATATATTCATATATATGTATGTGTATATATGTGTATATGTATGTATATATATATATATATATATATATATATATATACGTATGTGTGTATGTATGTGTGTGTGTATATATGTATGTATACATACACTAATGGTCAAAAGTTTTGAAACACTTATTCTTTATTATAATTTCTTTTCACATTTTAGAATAATAGTAAAGTCATCAAAGCTATGGAATAACATAAATGGAACTATGGGAATTATGTTGTGATTAAACAAAATCCAAAATAAATAAAAACTGTGTTATATTTTAGCATCTTCAAAGTAGTCACCTTTGCCTAGAATTTGCAGACATGTACTCTTGACATTTTCTCAACCAACTTCTTGAGGTATCACCCTGGGATGCTTTTTAAACAGTATTGAAGGAGTTCCCATCTATGTTGGGCACTTATTGGCTGCTTTTCTTTATTATTTGGTCCAAGTCATCAATTTCAAAAACTTTTTTTTATTTTTTTAAAATGAAATAAATTAATATGGTGGCACAATTATATTTTTGTCTACAAAACTAATTTCAAACATTTAAGCATACGCCTTCAGATCAAAAGATTTTTAAGATCATGAGAAACATTTCAGTCAAGTGTTTCAAAACTTTTGACCAATAGTGTATATATAATGTCTATTGTGTATTCTATATATACTTTTTTATTTTCAATATTTATCTATTTTTTATTCAATTTTAATTATTTTTTAAAAGTCTTGTTGCTGTTTTTGTATTGTTGTGTACAGGAAGCTCCTGTCACCAAGACAAATTCCTTGTATGTGTAAGCATACTTGGCAATAAAGCTCATTCTGATTCTGATTCTGATTCTGATTCTGAAATGTGGATACACCAAAAAACAGAAAAAGGTCACTTAAGATCTCTGCATACTTCCAATGAAATCGAAGAATGAACGGGTGTGATGTCATTTAGAGCCAAATCTGGCCAAAATTACAGTGTTTTTGAGTTTGTTTAGGTGGGTTGTAGCAGCTCGTCTGGGCAAACTTTTAGGAAAACTTCTTACCGTCAGCTAAACATTTTCATTGGTCCACATCACCGGTAGGAGTTACCTGGAGCTCCACCTACTTTGAGGCTGACAGCTACTTCCCGTTCAGTCAGTTACGATCAGTCGGCGTACAGAATTATTAGCGAGATGGTGCAAACATACCTACATCTATACGATTGTTCACTAAGAGACATTTTCCGTGACCATGTCATGCAATTTATTTTGTTTAATTAGTCTACAGTTTGAATAAATCTACTTAAATACTCTTAAGTGCCTATTCACTCATGTGCCATCTGCAACCGAAAGCCATTCACACATCTAACCATAGTACGGTATGCATATCATCATTCTTTTCTTTGTATTCTGCCAATTAACACTCTTTTATACACCCTTTGCTTTTAATATATTTTTATAAATCAACCTGAATACATTAGGTTATACCAACAAAACTCATTTTAATAGTCAGATCAGGTAGAAATATCTCCTAAGAGTAACAATTCCAGGTTACCACTTTTTACAGTGTAGCATTGCATGTGTGTGAAGGAACTAAGTGAGCATTTTAATGAACCTTACACTGTAGGGATGATCTGAGACTTTTTAAGAGTAGCAGTTTTGGCAAATGGAAAATAGAAATTGAAGTGAGGCTATTCTTGATGCAAAATTAGTTGGGACCTGTCAAGATTTTATCATATTAAAAAAAAATCTAAACAAATCACTTCACCTGGACTCAAATTAGGCCCATTAACAACCTTTTATACACCCTTTGCTTTTATCAGTGTCATCATAAATTACAATGTATATTATGGCAGCATATAGTTTGTTAGCTCATTAGCATCATGAATTCAGAATGTAAACAAGACAAATTACAAATATATACTGCATACTCTCACTGAGAACTTTTATTAGGAAACTAATAAAAAGGAACCATTTTATTTATTACATCTACTTATTCATGTGATTATCTAATCAGCCAATCGTGTGGCAGCAGTTCAGTGCATAAAATCATTCAGATATGGGTCAGGAGCTTCAGTGAATGTTCACATCAACCATCAAAATGGGGAAAAATTGGCATGATTGTTGGTGCCAGACGGGCTGGTTTAACTATTTCTGTAACTGCTGATCTCCTGGGATTTTCACATACAACAGTCTCTACAGATTTCTCAGAATGGTGCCAAAAACAAAAAACATCCAGTGAGCGGCAGTTCTGCGGACAGAAAAGCCTTGTTGATGAGAGAGGTAAATGGAGAATAGCCAGACTGGTTTGAGCTGACAGAAAGCCTAAGCTAATTCAGATAACCGCTCTGTACAATTGTAGAGAGCAGAACAGCATCTCAAAATGCATAACACGTCAAACCTTGAGGCAGATGGGCTACAACAGCAGAATACCACGTCGGGCACTTTATTAGGACCATAGTGTTTCTTATAAAGTGCTCAGTGAGTGTATATTTTACTTCATCGATGATCATCGAGTAGTTAAAACAGCTTCTTTTACTGATCCAGTGTGAATTCTACTCATAAGGCCTATTCGGACGGAAATGATTTTAAATGGGGACGTGAGGTAATTCCAGCATTTACAGGTTATAGTCTAGAAAAGGAGAGGAGTCATCATGAGGCATATCAAAGCGAGGTGAGAACATAATTTACCCATGAAATAGAATCTTTGGGGAAACTGAGACATCTACCATCTTCTGAAAAATTATACACACAACACTGTCAATTCGCAAAAAGAAAAACATAAAATTACTTGTATGATTAAAGGGGAGCAATCATGTAGATGATATTAACATGGTGAACCGTATTTATTACCATCCATTTGGTGAAATTACACCATCACTGCCAATAATATCATAAACAACATCCATCAGGTAGAGCATCCAAGAATATGGAACTTGCCATATTCACTTGCTGCTTGGAGCTTCAATATCCCAAAGGTCCTGATTATGCAAGAAAGTTTGGAAAAGAAAGATCTACCAAATGTGAAAATTTGAGACCAAATCTTATGACCAAGATGCTTGAGAGAGGATATACAAGGTTGTTCTTGTGTTTGTGTAAGTCTGTATATTTGCTAATGGAGATCTACCTTCCTACAGAGTTTTGTTCCAGCTCAGTCAAAAACAACTGAAACCTGAAATATTTGCCTTTGTAGGCAGTATAAAGTGAAGGTTTTAAGGCACATTCAAATCCAATGTAAATGTAAAATCCTGTCTACTAAGATGCTTTCAACTAGTCAGTTTTTGAAGGAAGCATAGATGCTTCGCTGCCAAAGATATCCCACAAACTTGTGCGTGCCATTCGACAGTTGGTGGAAAGAACACATATAGTATCTAAGGGAGTAAATTAATTTATAAAGATAAAATTTTTTATTTCTTTTATGACTCACTTTCTACAGGGTAGTAAGTATTGTAGTCATTAAATATTAGTTATCACTAAAGCTTACCTGAATTTGTTCTATTTCATTAGACACAACATTACGGTGTCTGAGACCAATTTCCTCAAGAGGTACCTTCATTCCAAAATTTTGTCTATTAAGTCATTGCTGACTGGCCTTCGGTTTCTGACACAGCCAAGATCTTTGGGTTCACTTGAAAATGATAGGCAGCTAATAGAGCAAGGCTGGAAATACATTTCAAAGAAGGGTGGATCTCCAAGAGCAGGCCTAAGCACCTCAGCTCGAAGAAAAACAAAAACAAATTCTATAAATTTATATCAGTTGAAAATGAGCCGTTGCTGTAAAGGAATAAGGGGGCAAATAAATTGTGGAAACGGTGACCCACAAGGGTAATTATTTTTTTATTGTTTTTATTATTATTGCGGTTATGTTTTGTAGAACAACTTAGCGATAATCATTGTGGGAGATTCGAAAAGTTGAGAAAATGTGCTCCTGAGTTTTGAAAGATTTCGATAGTTTTCTGCAATGCAGAACAGGTGTAGGGGCATAAGACATGGGGAACTGAAACAAAAGTGCACTCATTTGTCCAACACTGCAAAATCCAACACTGTAGATTAATGGGACCTGGCAGGCATTTATCCTTCCTTTGCTATTCCCTTAGACCCCTCCACTCCCACACTCCTATGCTTTGCTACTTTAAGTATAGCAGGATGGCGAAGAGCTGCAAGAGACGGCGTCCATTTCCCCATCCCAATGCTGAGGCATCACCAACCCGGGAACACCCAGCTCAGCACTTTCCAATCAACAGGCAGCCAATCAGCAAATTGCTGCCTACTACTACAAATTAATAGTCCCTATTCTGATGATCACATCCATTTATCTGCATGCAGGCATTACTCACTCTCCTATAATTCTGCCTGTCATGTATTCAAAGACTACAGAGATCTGATGCCATTTTGCAAGCCTTTAAGTAAGAGTCTCTGTATGGGGATCAATACCTATCTTGGCCTTTGCTCTATGAGCCTAAAAGCTGGATTTAATCAATTTAAGTCTCCACCTACAGACCTAGCTGCCAGCTTAAACGGAAGCTGCATTGTCCAAAAGGATATTTCTGTAACAGCACAGATTTAATGAAAATCAAATGAAATAAGTCATTGGTTGTGATTCTGCAAACATAATGCTACAGTTTTGCATTCAGTGTGGATAGAAAAATCGCTTGTCACTGGAAGCCTGTTGCATCGCACCTGGTTAGTACACAGTGCTTTTTGTTTTGTTCAAAATTCACTTTTATGGTTAATTTTCAAAGAGAAACAAACTTAATTTTTTTTTTATTCATGTCAAGTTTCATATATCATGTAGGTTTGACCTGTCTATGATCCAGGTGGCAAGACCAGGTTTCTGCCTGGTATTAAGATGCATTTCGGGTAATCTGATCACATGTGATCAGTGCTAAGTACAGGTCTAAACAGGGTCTTAACCATTTTGTGATCGGATCACAAAAACCACATACGAATGTGGTCAAAAATGCATGTGACCAGATAACATTTGCAAATCTGCCGGCCACCCCAAAAGTGCCATTGCGCCCTCTGCCATTGATCGAGGTCCCCTTCGAGAGAATTGGCACGGACCTTGTCAGACCATTAGAGTGGACTGCATGTGGCCATCGCTTTGTATTAGTTCTGATAGATTATGCAACGCAATATCCGGAAGCAGTGCCTCTTCACAACATCTCAGCACATAGTATTGCAGAGGCACTCTTCAAAATGATCTCCCGAGAGGGGATTCCAAAGGAAATCCTCACTGACCAAGGCACAACATTCATGTCACGTACACTACGTGAACTGTTTGAATTATTAGGCATTAAATCGTTTCGCACCAGTGTTTATCACCCGCAAACCAATGGGTTGGTCAAACGATTTAATAAGACCTTGAAAAACATGATTCGTAAGTTTGTACACAAAGAAGCTATAAATTGTGATAAGTGGCAGTACGAGAGGTCCCGCAAGCCTCCAGAGGGTTTTCCCCATTTGAGCTACTGTATGGGCGTCGGCCACGCAGCATGCTCGACGTCATACGGGAAGCTTGGGAGGAAGGACCTTTGAATAGTAAAAAACAAATTCAATACATTCTTGACCTTAGAGCAAAACTCCACACTTTGGGGCAGGTAACACAGGAGAACTTGCTCCAAGCGCAAGAACGTCAACGGCGACTGTACAACAGGGTCACTCGACTACGGGAATTCGCACAGGAAGATAAAGTGCTTGTATTGCTGCCCACTTCGAGCTCCAAATTACTCGCCAAGTGGCAAGGACCCTTTGAGGTCACACAATGGGTTGGAGATCTCGATTATGAGGTTAGGCGAACGGATAGGGGAGGGGCATGTCAAATCTACCACGTCAACCTCCTCAAATCATGGAGGGAGGCGGTGCCTGTAGCCTTGGCGACGGTAGTTCCGGAGAGGGCGGAGCTCGGGCCGGTGGTATCTCCCAAACCAAATTCATTCACACCGGTCCCTTGTGGAGACCACTTCTCACTTTCGCAGCTTACAGGCATTGCCTGGTTGCAAGCAGAATTCGCAGACGTGTTTTCACCCCTTCCCGGTCGCACGAACCACATAGAGCACCATATCGAGACCACCCTGGGGGTGGTGGTTCGTAGCCTCCCCTATCATCTTCCTGAACACAAGAAAAAAAATTTCAGGAAGAATTAGAGGCAATGCTTGAAATGGGCACAATGCAAGAGTCACACAGCGATTGGGCCAGCCCGGTAGTTCTGGTACCGAAGAGCGACGGCTCGGTCTGGTTCTGTGTTGACTACCGGAAAGTGAATGCGGTGTCCAAATTTGACGCTTATCCAATGCTGCAAATTAATGAGTTACTCGATTGGTTGGGCACGGCTCAATTTTACTTGACGCTGGACTTAACAAAGGGTAATTGGCAGATCCCTTTAACTTCAATATCCCAAGAAAAAAACTGCTTTTTCCACACTGTTCGGATTACACCAATTCGTGATGCTTCCATTCGGTTTGTTCAGAGCCCCGGCCAAGTTTCAGCGCCTTATGGACAATATTATAATTTATATTAATGACTGGTGGCGACATATGCAACATCTGAGTTCTGTTCTGAGAGCGCTGCAGCAGGCGGGACTCACGGCCAATCCGAAGAAGTGTGCAATTAGGCGGGTGGATGTTAGGTATCTGGGGTTCCACTTGGGTCACGGGCAGGTGCGTCCAAGGTTAATAAAACCGCAGTGATTGCAGTTTGCCCGACACTCAAGACCAAAAAGAGGTGAGGCAGTTTTTGTGGCTGGAAGGCTACTACAGGAGGTTTGTGCCTAGTTATTCTGATGTCACCAGCCCGCTGACTGACCTTACTAAAAAGGGGGCTACCGATTCCGAGTCATGCTGACAGGCTTTCCTTAAGGTAAAGCCCGCACTTTGTGGGGGGCTGCTGTTATATGCACCTGACTTCTCTCTCTCCTTTATTCTGCAGACGGATGCATCTGACAGGGGGCTGGGGGCAGTGCTTTCGCAGGAGGTGGGAGGGGAGGAACGGCCAGTACTGTTTATTAGTCGCAAGCTCTCCTTCAGGGAGATAAAGTACAGTACCACCAAGAAGGAGTGTCTTGCGATTAAGCGGGCTGTTCTTACCCTCTGCTACTATCTGCTGGGGCGGGCCTTCACCCTCTGTTCCGATCACGCTCTTCTGCAGTGGCTCCACTGTATGAAGGATACTAACGCGTGGATCACCCGTTGGTATCTGGCTCTTCAGCCCTTTAAGTTCGAGGTGATCCACAGACCGGGGGCGCAGATGGTTGTGGCTGACTTTCTCTCCAGAAATGGGGGGGGAGTAGGCAGGCCAGATGTGTCCCCGGCCTGAGTCAGCGGTGGGGGTATGTGGCATGGGGGGGCTTGGTCATGTGTCTGTC
This sequence comes from Myxocyprinus asiaticus, assembly GCF_019703515.2. Taxonomy (NCBI): domain Eukaryota; kingdom Metazoa; phylum Chordata; class Actinopteri; order Cypriniformes; family Catostomidae; genus Myxocyprinus; species Myxocyprinus asiaticus. The sequence goes on from NC_059362.1 coordinate 20,446,717, forward strand.
TGCGGGAGAGGGAAAGTGGTAAGGCTCGTCACCTGGGCTGTAATTACTCTAACACCTATCTCTCATTATAGTGAAGGCAGAGGGAGACCTGATAAGGCTCGCCAGAGCGGCAGAGGAGAGAGAGACAGATCAGAGTCTATGTGTCTGTTACCAGAGAAAAAGTGTTTTTGATTTAAGCTGAAAAGCAGACTTTTGTTTTATTTGATAATAAAGACTGACCTGTTTCGTTGTCTCCTGACTCCTCCACTGCCCATGAACTCAATCTTATCACAGTGTTTTACCTCCTTGGGGATACCACTGACCACTTTTCTTCATGTCCACAGATGTGAACATCATGTCTCTCAAACATCTAAAAAAATTAGCTATTACATGAATATTATGTCTCAATTTTTTACATGCCTATGCATGCACACATACACTTTTTTAAGTGCTTAGAGCTGTTCTGTAGATAAGAAATTATACTGCTCATAAAAAATATCCAAAAACCACTGTAAAAAAATCAAGCCACTTGTATTGAAATCATAAGTTTAACTTAACTAAGCTAAATTTAAGTTTGCTGCCTTACATTTCTAAGTAAAATCAAAGTGGTGCCAAAGTTAAACCTGCAAAAACAATGTTCATTGCACTTTTTCAACCACTTTTAATTTAATTACTGATAAAGAAAATAGATTAGAAATGACAGAAATTATGACAAGTTAAAGCTGATGTATGCAATTTAATCGATGTTAAAGCCATGACATACCTTTTTAATTATTTTAATATGTTCCTTGAGGTTCACTTGTAATATAAGTAATGTTTTTTTTAAAACAGTCATATATTTGCAGTAGCGGTTTTATCCACCACACAAACCACGCAATTGTGTGGGGCCCCGGACGTTGGGGGGGCCCCCGCCCCGGTAGAAAAGCTCCGCAAAACATTTTGTTCTGGGTACACGCGCGAAAACGCTGTTGTCAGCGCTTTTAGAGCGGTTCATGTTAGAAGCCACCAGGGTCGTGACAGGTGAGTTTTTTATGTAGGGTTCGGGTTTGTAATTTATGAAAAAATATATAGGCCGTCCGAACTTGTTTCGCACACACGCTCTCACTCACAGATACGCGCGAACGGATGAGTTAGGGGCCGTTGACACGAACGTGTTTTTGCCTGCGTCTGCTCTGTTTTTCCATTGTTTTGGTGAAAAATTGGGTGAAAAGGGGGAAAAATCTAAAAAAAAAAAAAATAAAAAAAACATTATTCCAGATTGTTCTGCAACAAGCAAAGTTTCAGCGCTTGATAAATGTCAATGGTTTTTTTCCCCCTTCTGCTCTAGTGTGCTGAGGTGCTTCCATGCCTTGTATGTTTATTGTTACAGTTACGTATGTTGCCTACAATGCTTACAAAAAATACAGCCTCAGTGTCAGAATATAAGCTCCAGGTGAAAGTAAAGTAAATAAGACAGGAATATATTACTATTGTATACAACAAATCCTCAAAGTAATAATAATACTGTATCATTTTATAATGACAAACTGGACCTCAATAAATAATTGTTGGGTTATAATATTAATAAATAACTGAATTCCAAAATGTTGGAATTAGTAGGTTTTTCACACCCTGTTCACAAAAAATAAAAATAAAAAACATTGTTTTGTAAAAATATATGTAGGTAAATATTGCTTTTTTTTTTTTTTTTTTTTTACTGTATTGTGGAAAAACTGGAAAACATGCATTAATTATCTTTAACTAGATTTTTATTTCATTAAACATTTTGAATATACTTGGCTACAATGGCTGATAGGATGAATTTAAAATTATGATTTAAAATACATTTTATGTAATTTTTTTAAGCAAAATTTTCCAAATGGGGCCCCGGCTTGGTTGGTTGCTTGGGGCCTCAGAAATCGTAAACCTGCCCCTGTATATTTGTAAAACATGATAATTTTCCACTCTCATTCTGACCCTCTGTCAGAAACGCTTGGTTTTGGTGCTGATTCTCCTTTCAGACTTGACAGTAAACACCCACTGTTATGATTGGCTCTCTGCTCTTGACTGACCTGCTCTCTCTACTTGAATCTCAATGCTCACCACTACAGGGTGGGCTACGGTAGTGATTAAAGGTAAAGTAGGAGTTGATGTGTTGTTGTGGAGGCGGTCATTCATAAGTTGATTTCCCCAGAAAGTGTACACACTGTAGTCCTGTACTATACTGAAAAAATATTAACCTAAAGAAAGTGCTTCTAAATATAAATGAACTGAGAATGAACTCAAATTAACTTAAACATATATTATTTAACATCACTGAATCAACTTGAGTACATTAGGTTACACCACCAAAACAAATTTTAATTGTTAGATCATCTAGAAATAGCTCTTTAAGGTAACAATTGCAGGTTAACACTTTTTATAGTGTAGCAATATTAGCGCTACTAAGCACTGTTTGCTTAAGCGGTCTGTCAATCAAATTAAATTAGTTTGAAAACACAAATCCATTTTGTGACACTAGTGTCGCAGAAATGACACCCATCAGCTTTAAATGGATAGAAACAAATATGGTCTTACAGGGTAGAAGATACAGTACACATAGCAACACCAATCAATCAATAAAACAAATGAGCTGTTCTTTTAAGCATGGCTTATTATCTGTGTGGATACTCTGTGTGCTTATGATTTCTCTATGAATCTTTCCCTTGTTGCTGAGAGAGAATTTCTGCCTGTCCTCATTGCTGGTTATGGAGGGGATGATAAAGTTGCTTCGCCCACCTCATTGGCAGGGGTTTGCAGCCTTCTTAAGGCCTTGTAAATCTTGTTAGAAGGGGAGCATGGCAGTTGTGGAGGATTCTGCTTCCTCTTTGCGTTTGCTGCTGAGATGAATCAGCTCAGGTAAAAAAAGAGTCCAATCTGACACTAATCACCAGTCAAAGACAAACAGTTGTGAACCCAGTGGGTGAGGAAAAATGACAGTCTTGGACTGAAAAATGATGCAGAGTAAATAAAATAGATCAAATATTATGTTTAATAATTATTCATTTATTGATATTTGATATTTATTGATTTATTGAAGTTTTTGCATTGCTTAGGACATGACAGGTTAAGCTACTTTGAATATTGTTTTAAATCAAAAAGGAAATTTCATAATTTTTTTCAGAGGTTTTTAAATCACATTCCATGAAAATGTGTTGGGAGGGTTACTTTTGAAATGTATTCCACTACAGATTACAGAATATATGCTGTAAAATGTAATTTGTAACGTATTCCATTAGATTCCTCAAGGTCAGTAACGTATTCTAAATACTTTGGATTACTTCTTCAGCTCTGGTAGATTTTTTCACTTGTTTTGACTATAAAAACTCTGCCAGTACAGTAAGACAAAATACACATGTTAAAAATACATTCTCTGAATAACCTAAATATCTTATGCAGTGTTGTTTCTAAAACAAGATAAATCAAATTGATCTTGTTTTAAGGATTTTTAGATATTTTTACAGAAAAACAATACAAAAATTATTATCAAGAATACGATTTTTGCCCTAATATCAAAGGTCTTACTAGAAAAAAGAAATTATGATCTAACGTGAATTTTCTTGATAAAAAAAATATGATCGTGTCTGGTAATGTGCATGTAAAATGGCTAGAAATAGCATTTTAGCTTAGCGTAAAGTTGACAATATACACAAGGTTTATTTCTATTTCTAAGTTCTCCAAACTTACTTCAATCTTACTTCTCTGTCTGCTCGTATGAATGTAACACATCATAAGAAAGTGTTTCACCGCTGTTCAAATGCACTTTGAATCGCATCATTTATATGTATAAATATTTTCCATCTGAAAGGACTAAATATTAAATGAACAAATGACAAAAAAATGCAAAGTAATCTCTTCAGTAATCAAAATACTTTTTGAATGTAACTTTATTCTAATTACCAATTATTTAAATTGTAACTGTAGTGGAATACAGAATATCGCTATATAATTTTTTGCTTATATCGCCCACTCCATCACATTGTTATTTAATAAATAAACCCTTTTTTGTTGATTTTCCTGAGAAAAAATAATAATGAATATTTAGTAATATATACCATTACCGTGATATAAAATTACTCATACTGTGATATAGAATTTTGGTCATATCGCCCACCCCTAGTATGTATCACAGCAGTTTCCAGATGAAATAAACACTAGAGGCACTACAACAATAATTAGTTTTTATACACTTTCACACAAATCACAAGTATAATGGCAGATTATCAGTTCATAAACACTTTTTGTAGAACACTTATTATGTAGAAGTATCCAAATTGCAAATGTATCACGCACAACTTTTAAGGCGTTACATTTCAACGCCTGCATTTCATAACCAACTACATTTATAAGGTTTTTTGAGTGCAGTCAATTGTATATTTTGCTTTGTTTTTGAGTTGTGTCTGTGACATAATCTATCCTTTTGGCTGGTCCGAAATTCTGATCACAGATTATATATACATTTTCTGAGATTTAAAAAAGAAAAGTGTTTTCTGTACAAGATTGCCATACTATACAGATTTTTTTTACACACCCCCAAACGACACCCCCCGAAACAAACTGTGGTTGGTTGCTTTAACATGTCTGTCAGACGGTCTCTTTCTGACTAAGCGAGAAGTTCTTGGCTAGAATAAGCTATAATGTGGACCGTGTAGCATAGACAAAAGGCCTAGCGGGTGAAGTGTACATTTTAGACTGGTTTCAATTCTTAAAGGTGAGAAGGGATCATCTATTGAACACATGGAATCAGAGAGCAAACACAGATAGACACACTGAGGCCAGAAAAGAGAATGTTTTTACTGGTTAACTAAATATCAAAAGACGCCATCTGTCGATATCTAACCATCAAAGGTTATCCGTTCAGCAAAGCTTGATGTGATCTACTCTGACCACTACAGTTTACACAAATTACATTGGTTACTTTAAAAAAGAGTTCTTGATTAAAAAAAGAGTTCACAGCAACAGTCCTTTACGAGCAAAGCACACCACACAGGGACAGAGTGAGCTAATCCATGAGTGGACCTAGAGCCCGTGAAAAAAAATCACTCACACTCTAGTGGCCAAACTTCTCCTTTCAGAGATATTTATAGGCCTTTCACTGAGCTTTTTCCTTACAATTTGTATTTGTACAGACATATATATATATATATATATATATATATATATATATATATATATATATATTGTTTTTTATTTTTTATTGTTTTTTTTTATTTATTTTTTTTATTGTGTATTTCTATATATACATATAATTTCTATTGGCCTTTTATTATTATTATTATTATTATTATTATTATTATTATTATCTCTGTCTTATTGCTGTATTGTTTGTGTACTGGGTGCTTCTATCACCAAGAAAAATTCCTTGTATGTATAAGCATATTTGGCAATAAAGCTCATTCTGATTCTGATTCTGATAAGACGTTCAGATATGGAGAAGTGGGCAAAAGGCAAACCAGGGGACTTTTGAATGACAGCTGTGAAAACTAGGGGTGTGAATCTTTGAGTTGACAATGAATCATTTAAATTCAAAGTGAATTCAAAGTGCAAATTCAGAATGATTCAACTGAGTTGGGGAAAGTGAACAATGATTAGATCCAGTAACTTTATAAAATGCAAACAAATCTAATGTATTGTAGGCAAGAAAAATAATGACATAGTTCTTTAGACTGTTTATTGGAACTAAAGTAAGTTGATAGGAATTTCAAATAGGCTCTTGGAATGTAACAAAAAGTGTAATACAAACAATGTGTGTACAGAGTGTGGTACTGTATGTGCATACACAGCGGTTACATTGAGATTTTGGAGACCCTAAGATCTGGTGGTAATCATGGTTATACTATATATATATATATATATATATATATATATATATATATATATATATATATATATATATATATATATATATATATAATCTAATAATGCAAAAAAAAAAATATATATATATATACACAGTGTTGGGTAAGTTACTTAAAAATAGTAATCCACTACAAATATTTCTCTAAAAATAAAATCAGATTACTTTAATAATTACTTCTCTGAAAAAGTTATCACATTTCTAATTACTTTACTTGTAAGTTACTTTAGAAAACACTTTTCTGCTCAATAAATTCAAAATAATGTCTATATTTCTTTCTTGTTCATTGTTACACACAAGTCATACACTCAGCACCACACATTTCTCCTTTACAATGACTCGTTACGGGGCCATAATTCATGTATTCTACATAAATAATATATTAGAAATAGGCATAACTCTATAATGTACTTAAAACTAATTAAATTAACTAAAATGTCAATAACTTTAATCTGGTTACAAGAATTTAAAATGTAAAGCATTACACTACTTTTTTAGATTACAAAAAACTGATTACTTTGTAACTGGATTATACCCAACACTGATTATATACATATATTACTAATTTAAAACAATCAACATTGATTTCAATCAATGCATTGAGAAAACAATTAAATTGTTACACTCCTTGTGAAAACAGATAGGAGGGTTTTATGTCTGTAGAGTGTAATACATAGAGGACAGTAAAAATAAAAATATGAGTGTGTGTCCATTGCTTTTGTTGTTCATGTGAGTGTAGGGTGTCTCAGGATAAAGATGAGATGACAATAACTGTTTATATTATTAGTAGGTGGCCACACTTCTTCATTATGCATGATAAGTGTGTGTGTGTGTGTGTGTGTGTGTGTGTTAAAAAACATACTAAACAATGTTTTATTGAAAATGTAATAATGCAGAAAGTTTTTTGTGAGGGTTAGGTTTAAGGGTAGGGTTAGGGTTAGGGGATAGAATCTATAGTTCGTACAGTATGTGTGTGTGTGTGTGTGTGTGTGTGTGTGTGTGTGTGTGTGTGTTTGGGCAGGTTTGGGTGGTTTACGAGGACATTTTTTTAGGTTACAAACTGGTCATTACAAGGGTATTATGCTATAAATGTGGTTTATGAGGACATTTCTAGTGTCCCCATTATTCAAATCACTTAAAAAACATACTAAACGATGTTTTATTGAAAATGTAAAAATGCAGAATGTTTTTTGTGAGGGTTAGGTTTAGGGGTAGGGGTAGGGGTAGGGGATAGAATCTATAGCTTGTACAGTATAAAAATCATTATGTCTATGGAGAGTCCTCATAATGATAGCTGCACCAACATGTGTGTGTGTGTGTGTGTGTGTGTGTGTGTGTGTGTGTGAATTGTATTCCTGCTGATTCAACTCATGCTTTATTCAAAGTGTGCTCTGCTGGGGAGTGGGTGGGTGGGGGAAGGCAGCCCATCAGCAGTGTTACCCAGTTGACTGAGCACAGTGGGGTGAGTTGGCAGCCTCTGTCATTTCTCTGGCAAAGAAAATCAACACTCTTCCCTAACAACACTTCACACTGTTTTCTCTATTTCCTCAACTTGGTCAGTATAAAATTTACTTCCCAGCGATAATCTTCGTGATAGCATATTCAAATAATAATCGACCTGTGAGAATTATTGATATCTAAATACAGTAGGTCTATGTACTGTATGTTAAATATGCACTACATGAGCAAACGAATGTAGACACCCCCTTCTAATTAACAGGTTTGGTTATGCTCAACAATCACATATGGTTGTGTCATGTTTGGGTGTCCACATACTTTTTGCAATATAGTGTATAAAGAAAAAATCGCAACAGAAGTTTTCAAAAAGCTTTGAGTAAAAGCACATGTCATCTACTAATGAGCTACACAAATCAACCATATGCTAAATTTATGAATACCACCAGCTCAAACTTACTCTGAGACCTTGACGAACCATAAACCTTTCCATCAATTAATTTGTGCCCTTAGAAAAATATCCTCTCATTATGCAGATCCTCCTTTTACTGTGGCCAGAGGAAATAAATTAATATTGTGGCTTAGTGATTTCTGTATGTGTTCGTACAGTCCACTGCATTCCAACTATACAAGCTGCTTTACGAAAGATTTATCAAAGATGTGATGAGGAATGGCTTACTCTTCCTTACCCTGTTGTTTACTTGGTAGGATAATGCAAGGATCTTTTTCAGTTGTTATATAAAGCTGACATTAACACACGTTTTTTAGCTAATTGCTCCTCAATGATATACAGTACTATGCAAAAGCATTTGGCACATAAGATGTTTCACAAAAACATTTGTCTTTAGATGGTTATTTTTATCTTCTGCTTTAATGTGTTAATAAAAATATATATTTTAGATTCCCAAACATTTCTTTAGCGAATAGAATAGAATAGAATAGAATAGAAGAACAGGGAGCCCTGCAGCAGATGGCATGGGCCCCCACAGTGTCCCCCACTGAACATCGAGTCAGTCTGGGATTACATGAAGAGACAGAAGCAATTGAGCCTAAACACATTGAAGATATGTGGCAAATTATCCAAGATGCTTGAAACATCCTATCTGCCAAGAACCTTAAAAAACTGTGTCCAGGTGTACCCAGGAGAATTGGTGCTGTTTTGATGACAAGGGTGGTTACACAAAATATTAATTTAGCTTTTTATTTTATATTTACTGCACTTTGTATGACATTAATTGATCAATCAAAACTATTTATGGCATTACTTTTGAAAATATTTTCACTATACAACATTTTTCACAAGTGCCTAAGACTTTTGCACAGTACTGTACACTGATCAGCCACAACATTAAAACCAAGTGCCTAATATTGTGTAGGTCGACGGAAATGCCTTGTTGATGAGAGAGGTCAACAGAGAATGGCCAGACTATTTCGAACTGACAAAGTCTACGGTAACTCAGATAACCGCTCTGTACAATTGTGGGAAGAAGAATAGTGTTTTGGCGGCACGAGGGGGACCTACACTATATTAGGCAGGTGGTTTTAATGTTGTGGCTGATTGATGTAGTTTACATGTGGCAACAGAGGAAATCTTTGTATCTAAATATAGTCTTACACAATACACAGCAATTATGTAAATCTCAATGGCAGTGTATAAATTGCAAAGCTGAGGTCTTTTCTTTAGCCAGGAGACCCAGTGTTCTACACGGGCAGTCTGTCATAATTAATCATTTATGTATTTAGGAATGTGAGGTCAGGTCTGAAAGCCACAACAGAGCTCTGAACCTATACAGCCTGGACACAGCAGGGTTGCACGCCACACATTCAGGTGAGGTGAAAGTGCACCAGGATATGTCTGAATCTCTAAGACAAATAATCTGAATGATACAACAAAAACCCATACATTGAGGTCCAGAATTTGGAGGCCACAATGAAAACCTAGATTTTGTTTCTTTTTTTTTTTTAATTATTATAATTTTTTATCCATTTAAACCATTTTAACAATTAAAAGAAGTTATGATGTAAAATTGTAAAATTTAATTTATGAGCATTTTCACAAATTAGCCAGACTTTTGGACCACACTGTATATAAAAACACCAACAGGTTCTGCTGGCATAAGAATGTGATGGGGTCAGTTCACATTTATGAGCATGTGGTGCTTACCCGCTTGCGGAGGTTACAGGTGAGGATGAGGTTGCGGGAGAAGGAGTTGGCAAAGGCTGTGTAGAACTCCAGCACTTTAAGTAAGGCTTCTCTCCTGATCACATGCAGATCACAATATGTCAGAGCTCTAACGTTAGCACAGGCATGAGCCAGAGTGGTTTCCTTCCAGAACACGTCACCAAAAACATCACCTTTACCTGGAAGAGGTGAAAGGAATTATGGGTAGAAATTACATTTAAAAGTCAAAGGCCTTAATTTGGTCAGTCCAATCAAGTTGTACCTTCCACAGATCATTTGCTTACCCAGAAAATCCTGTCATCATCATCTAAGACTTTTTTCCCAAGTAGAACACAAAAGGAGTTGTAATCAAAATGTACATACAAAGAAAATGCATGGTGAAGTCAAGTTCACTGTCTGTCAAGTTCAGCTGCAATTGCTAAGTTTGTTAAAAGAAAAAATACTTCAGTGCTTATAGAAAATCATCATACACATTTGGAATAGTTAATTTTTGTTTGTCTTATAGCCTAAAATCAAAAGCCATAAATTTGTTTTGCCTTACAACATTCAAAAATGTAAAAAGTTTCCAAATAGTTATAAAAAAAAAAAAAAAGAATATATATATATATATATATATATATATATATATATATATATATATATACACACACACTACCGGTCAAAAGTTTTGAAACACTTACTCATTCTTTATAAAAAATAAAATAAATCACATTTTAGAATAATAGTAAAGTCATCAAAACTATGGAATAACATAAATGGAACTATGGGAATTATGTTGTGACTAAACAAAATCCAAAATAAATCAAAACTGTGTTATATTTTAGCATCTTCAAAGTAGTCACCCTTTGCCTAGAATTTGCAGACATGTACTCTTGACATTTTCTCAACCAAATTCTTGAGGTATCACCCTGGGATGCTTTTTAAACAATATTGAAGGAGTTCCCATCTATGTTGGGCACTTATTAGCTGCTTTTCTTTATTATTTGGTCCAAGTGATCAATTTCAAAAACTTTTTTTATTTTTATTACATTTTAGTTTTATAATGAAATAAATTAATATGGTGGCACAATTATATTTTTGTCTACAAAACTCATTTCAAACATTTAAGCATACGTCTTCAGATCAAAAGATTTTTAAGATCATGAGAAACATTTCAGTCGTGTTTCAAAACTTTTGACCAGTAGTGTATATATATATATATATATATATAATATATATATATATATATATATATATATATATATATATAAACTACAGTAACAGAGTTTGAAAGTGATTATACCCTTGGATTTAATACTCATAGAGCTACCTTTTGCTTTAATGACAGCCATCGGTATATCTCTACTAGCTTCATGCACATAGATTGGGGAATATTTGCCCATTCTTCCTTTCAAAAGAGTTTGGTAAAATTGTGTGGTGAGCGGCGAAGTATTGCTCTCTTCAAGTCAATCCACAGGTTTTTTTTTTTTTTATTGGATTTAGGTCAGGGCTCTGACTTGACGACTCAAAGTCTATGACCTTCCTATCCTTAAGCCATTGCATTATTTTTTGGTGGTGTGTTTAGGGTCATTGTCATGCTGAAAGGTGAACCACCTGCCCATCTTTAGTTGTTGAGCAGAGGGCCACAGATTTTCCTCAAGATCTTACTGACCAATTGCCCCACAACATAATGTTGCCACCACCATGCTTCAAACTATGTATGGTATGTTCTGGGTGGTGTGTTGTGTTTGGTTTTCTCCACAAATAGTGCTTGGAGTTTAGTCCAAAAAGTTACATTTTTGTCTCATCTGACCATGGAGGACTCTGATGCCATGTGCCAAAAGGTTTTATGGTCAGATGAGACAAAAATTTAACTTTTTGGACTGAACTCCAAGCCTTATATTATATTTGGAGAAAACCAAACAGGAAGAATGGGAAATATTCCCCAATCTAGGTAGAGACATATCAAAACAGACTGATGATCATTAAAGCAAAAGGTACATTTATGCATTTGGCAGACACTTTTTTTTATCCAAAAGGTAGCTCTATGAAGTATTAAATCCAGGGGTATGATCAGTTTTTAAACCCTGTTATTCTAGTTTTTCATCTTTTAAACATTTTGGGAACTGTTTTTTTTTTTTTTTTTTTTTTTTTTTTTTCGTTAAAGCTGGAAACGTTTTTTTTTTTTTTAGTGGGTTTAGATTTCAGGCTGTAAGACAAAAAAAAAAAAAAAGTGACTATTCCAAAGGGGTATGATGATTGTCTATAGGCACTGTATTTAACATTTGAAAATGTAATTTGGGTCCCTGCTTAACTAAAATTTTATTGCTATCTATCTTAGACACATAACCACTTGCAACTTAATTTTAAGTTGGTAATGTCTTATCGCACCTACTGCAGAGCACCAAGAGAGTCATGATTGCCACTGGTGCCACTTAAAAAAATAAAAAAAGAAATTGGTGCATGACAGCCCTGAAATTGATAGTTCTAGCTATGGTCTTTTACTGTTTAAACATTCATGGTGATTTTTGTCTGCTCTGAATCTAACTTGGAGAATAATTTGATCTTATAAGCATCGCATAGTAAGAACTTATACCACATACTTATGATAGAATGTGTACAAAGTGTAAGTACCCAGTGTTCAGTGCCTTTGATGAGGGGCATCATTAGTGGCCCAGCAGGTTTAATGTGGTGGGTTCAAGTAAACGCCTTGGGGCTAATTAACTCACTGTGCTTGCGTCTTATTTCATTTCATAATCATTAAACCAAAAGAGTATCTGATCTGATTCCTCATTAGAGAAAAGAGACTTTAAGTTCCTCTCTACAGTGTCTCATAAGGTCTAATGTGGTGTTGTCTGTGGTTACACAGTGTGTCAGCGAAGGTCATGTCACATACTATAGCAGAACTCAAAATATCACAGGGTAATGGCCATTCAAAGACAGAAAAAACTCCAGAGAGGTCATAATTAACATGCCTGTTTGTGCACATGTTCATCACAACTCTAATAGCTATCCTGTTTTAATTGTTCAGAGCTTCAACTGGTTCCTATCTCTGACTTAAAGCTGAAGTGTTTAATTTAGGTGCCACTAGCATCACAAAACTAAATCGCTTTCAAACAGGTGAACACTCCCCCCATCTCCAATTGGTTGTTCAAACAGATAGTAGTGCCCAAAACTCATGCCATTGGTTGAGCCAGTGTTATCATGTCTGGTTGGTCGGGATGCTTAAACAATCAGAAAAACATTTTGATAGCTCCACATAGCCACAGTGTTTACACTTATGGGGGAAATCATCCTAAAAATAGCTTACATATAGTTGTCACTACACATTAGTAGGAAGTATTTTAACATTATAAAAATTACACACTTCAACTTTAACTTTGCACTTACTGAGGAAATAAATGTCCCTTTGTTAAAGAGAAATTTGAAAAACAAAACAATTTTAATTGTTAACAAATTCAGATGTACAAATAGTTCCAGGAATGAGAAAACGGATATGTTGTTTTCTCAAATTCCAATAAGACATTTACAAGCTTAGGCTAACTCTTCTGTGATAAGAGGGGTGTGCATTTGTGCTTAACAATACACTGTACCCATTTCTCCTGAAATGTGTACATTGTTACAGCACTGGCTGCACTGGTGACTGTGAACTATCAGTGCACATCCCAGTGAAACAAAAGACCCTACAATCAATGAACGGAGAATCGGTCCCCACTGTTCCATTAACGCATGATAAGGAGACTGCATGGAGTAACAAACAGCACATACAGTATAGTGCTGGGAGCGGAGTGTGGGCTTTTATGTCACCTCAGAGAATGAGAGTAGTGAGTTCACTGTGTAAGCTCCTTTGTGAAAACCATCTTTAAAGCTCCACTGCACTAGTAGGTGTCCTTTAAAAGTTTTTTTTATTTTATTTATTTTTTTATCTGCAGGTATCCAATGCCTTGAAATATTTTGGGACTGCTATGTGCCCTCAGGAAAGACCTGCAGAGCTCTGAAGTATTACTAAAGCCAGTACACACTGGCTAATTGTGTAGCATTGGGATTGCTTGAATTTACTGAAAAAACTCCGATCCTGTTTTACAATGTTGTCCAGTAAATATTAACATTAGTAGAAAACTAGGCTACATAGGACCCAACCATAGACAAATAATAAGAATTTGTATTTTAGATGTTAAAATGCAGTCTCTTATCCCAGTTTAATGTGCAGACACAACTAAAAGTAAGGCATGTATAGGTTGATTTTCCCAGAGAGTAACACTGTGGATCTATGGCGCCTTCAAAACTAAAAACATTACAAAATATTAAAAACATTGCTTTATTTGAGCATCCCAACCAACTGAGTTTGGGGTGGGTCTATCTGTTTTTTTAGCCAGTGGAAAATGGGGGGAGTGTTTGGGTAACCTGTTTGAAAAGTCATTATTTTTGCAATTGCATTATTTTTGCAATTCCGTTTGGTGGCGCATACATTACTTAACTTGAGTTTAGCCATAAAACTGGGTGCTTTTGTGATTTGTGTGATTAGTTTTACCTTGCTTTTATAAAAGCCACCACATGATCACACAGGAAATCAACTTGTTGTTTCAGAATGTTCATGTACCCTGAAATCGACCCCATTTTTCATGAAAAGCACCATCCCCATCAGAGCAACCTTTCGACGTGGGTTCTGGTCCCATGGGAACCAGAAAGTAATCGTGTTCACATAGGCAATGGTAAGCGCTATTTGGAGGCTACACTGACAACTAGGTTTAGGGTTGGGGTTTGGGTAAGGGTTAATAAAATATACATTCCTGTTGACTGTATAACATCATTAACAAATAAACTCACTTTTGGCGCCAATCTGTGAAAATTTAATCCAGAAACTGGAGTTCACATGTGGCGTATGTTCAACAACACTTCTAGCTTCAGCTACTTTTGATAAGCACAGACCGATTTCAGCAGCAGAACTTTCGACCTACTGTCGCCGAATTTACAGTGCATTCAGTCTGAAAAGCCAATGCTTTCATGTTGAAACTCTTAATAAGTGATATCAGGGGCCTGGGTATCTCAGCGAGTAAAGACACTGACTACCAACCCTGGAGTCGCGAGTTCGAATCTAGGGCGTGCTGAGTGACTCTAGCCAGGTCTCCTAAGCAACCAAATTGGCCCAGTTGCTAGGGAGGGTAGAGTCACATGGGGTAACCTCCTCGTGGTCGCTATAATGTGGTTCACTCTCGGTGGGGCGTGTGGTGAGTTGTGCGTGGATGCCGCAGACAGCTTGAAGCCTCCACACATGCTATGTATGTAATGACAGAATGGTAAAGCGCTCAACAAGCCACGTGACAAGATGCACGGATTGATGGTCTCAGACATGGAGGCAACTGAGATTTTTCCTCCGCCACACAGATTGAGGCAAGTCACTACGCCACCACAAGGACTTAGAGTGCATTGGGAATTGGGCATTCCAAATTGGGGAGAAAAAGGGGAGAATAAATAAATAAATAAAAATAAGTGATATCATACGGGGGGCCTGGGTAGATCAGCGAGTATTGCCACTGACTACCACCACTTGAGTCACGAGTTCGAATCCAGGGTGTGCTGAGTGACTCCAGCCAGGTCTCTTAAGCAACCAAATTGGCCTGGTTGCTAGGGAGGGTAGAGTCACATGGGGTAACCTCCTCGTGGTCGTGATTAGTGGTTCTCGCTCTCAATGGGGCATGTGGTAAGTTGTGCGTGGATCGCATGGGGAGTCTTCGCAGTGTCATGCACCATGAGCCACTTGATAAGATGCGCAGATTGACAGTCTCAGAAGCAGAGGCAACTGAGACTTGTCCTCTGCCACCCAGATTGAGGTGAGTTCCACAAGGATCTACTAAGTAGTGGGAATTGAGCATTCCAAATTGGGAGAAAAAGGGATAAAAAAAAATAAAAAAAATAAGTGATATCAAACATGTTTTAAAAAGATATATTGGCTTCATTTTGATAAATGTTTTTGTGTATGTGTGTAACTCTAGGGGTGAGAATGCTTACCTAAAATAGCAATAACCTCATCATCCTGAATGACTTCCAATGAGCCAGACACCACAAAGCAAAGAGTGTCCACGCTCTCCCCTGCATGGAAGATGAGGTCTCCTGGAGCACAATGTGTTGTTTGGAACTCCACCGCCAAAGAGCGCAGACAGCCGTCACTGGCCAACCGGAAAGCAGGGTGCTCGTTGAATACCTGCCGGTTCAGATGTACACAGATGTCGGCACGCATGTCTTTAGGACAGATGGACAGAACCTACCAAGTGAAGAAAGGAACGAAATGTTTTAGTGACACTTTGGGTCTCATTAACTAACCATGCGTATACATGTAATTGTGCGTAAAACTTGTGTGCAAATGTTTTCACGCAGAAATCACGATTAATCAATACGTTTACAGTTAAAAAAAAAAAAAATTTGATTTAGGATCAAATGTAGAGACAAAACACACACATACACAAAAATCACAGACTTCTGATGGTCTTAAAAATGGAATGTGTTAAGCCATACTGTTTATATATATTAATAGTTATTAAGACCAATTGTCTCTAAAAGTACAATATATACATGTTCCAATGAACATGTGTTGAAACTCTTCATTTTATTTTGGAATTGCTATTACATATTAGAGACATCTCTACATACAAGGAAAAAAACTGTAGTGCAGTATAATGTGAGAAAGTGACAATTATTGAAATTATGTAAAGGACAGACTCTGCACAGGATTGCATTAAGCAGTTTATCTTGCTGTAATGCACTTCATTTCTTGTGAAAAAAAAAGAAAAAAAAAGAAGTCAAATAGAAACTTGTTCAGTTGCTGGTGGTATTTAGAAATGTCAATTTCTCAAAGCACATGAATATTTAATTTTTGCGCTGTCTACAGTGAGAACTAAATTAACCCTGAGCTGAAGAACTATGTTATTACAAAAAAATTATGAATAGTGCTTATAATGTTATTATCATAATAATAATATTTGACTTTGGCACAGTAAATACAGTAGAAATGAACTTTTATAAATAAAATAACTAAGGATGAATGTTGTTCACAGGAGTGGAATTCATGTGTATTGCACCTAGAGTCAAGAGGTTAATAGAGAAATGGCTGAATCCATGACTGAGTTGTCAGGATCCTGTCACAACAGTCTGCTTTATTTATAGTTATTTTTGTCAGAATCGTGACACCCATGTCTGGTCTCTCATGTTATGTGTGAGCACATGTTTCCAGATTGTGTTCTTCTGTCATTTTCTTTCTTTCTCTGTTCTGTTGTTGTTGTGTGTGAGGCCATGTGCTCTCCTGTCAGTTCTGTCTTGAGTGCTAAATCCGCCCCCTCGTTTGCCTGATTATTAGTTCATCTGCATCACCTGTTTTCCTTGTTACCCTTTTCATTTCTCTCTCAATTTAATCTCCCAGTGAGCTCTGTCTTGTACCTGCCGATCTCTACCTGTCATTCCTGGTTGCCTGACTGCTGCCTAAGTCACCCAACCAGCCCTCCCCCTATCCCCGGCATCCACCAGTCAGCTCCTGTTCATGCCAGCTCCCTGGACTGTGCCAGCCATCGGGGTTCCTTTTTTGTTTGGTTTTGTCCTTTATGCTAAACTTTTCATTTATCCTCGCTCTTTTCTTCAACCCTGACATCAGTATGTGATGTGACAAGTCACATCAAAGAATGATTTGTCATGTTTGATTGTGTGGTAAGACAAACAGGTAGTGATCTTTGACACAATTTACAGCCACTCCAAAATAAGTGACAAGCAATGAGGTGGATTAATTAAAACAAATTTTTATGCTTTAATCTTTAACCTCCTGCTGTGTGAATTTTCCATTTCCCTTTTTGATTTGTAACTAGATGCACCTAATAAGCATGCAAAAAAAATAAATAAAAATAATAATAATAATAATAATAATAATAATTCTAGAGCAAATAGTTTTCCTAAACATTGATGCACACATATGGGAACAGTAGAACTAAGTTGTGAAATTTTAAATAATAACAAGCTATAGAAAGTATTTTTTTATCAGATTGTTTATTTTTCCAGGAGTGTTGGTTATTCACGTTTTTAAGACATTACAAACATTACAGCTGATTTTCTGTAAAGCTGCTTTGGAACAATTTTTATTGGGAAAAGCATAAATAAAAAACTATACAAATAAAAATTATTTGACTTGATTTTACAATGTTTTTTATTTATTTATTTATTTATTTATTAATTTTTTTTTACTTTGACAACAAAATCTCAATGTTCTCTCTTTGCACTGTAAAACAAACAAGTGATAGCCAGTGCAGAAGCATTTTACCTATCACAAATTTGTATAATTAATTCTAATACAAGTAATGTCCAGCATCATCCAGTCACTGCCAACCATGTTAAAATAAAATTACACATTATAAATTCTGAATCTAAGTACAGATTCCCATTGTTCCATGTCTGCCAAAATCGAGTGGTTCAAACATCATCTGCAGCCTGAAACAGAATCTTTTATTGGAAGTTTGGATTGAATGCACTTGGCTTCATAGGAAAGATATAGGATGCTCACTTGCTCCCTATTTAGTTAATTACTTAACCTCCAGTGTGTTGTCTGTCTACACTGGTCTCAGAACAGTTCAAAATGCACCATATTTCCATCTTAACTCCATATAAAGCCTCTGAAAGCAAAAAAATAATAAAAAGTTCTCAATGTGAAAACACACAGTAAATATAGGATTTCTAATGAAAACCTTGTGCTATTGCACACATTACTGTACATTATGTTTAGCAGCATGGTGTTTCGCAAAAAATCACTCAAATTTTTAAAATGGCATATCGGATGAAACTAGAGGCTCTTTTGACTCAAACAGGTGTAAAAACGTAATGAGGTTTCTTATCCGATGTAGTTTTGTTTACATTTCTACCAAAGACAAACTCGGCTGTGATCGGTGCCATGTTGTTTTGTCACGTGACTCCGTCCTGTCGAAAGTTTAACCCTTTACTGAGGCCAGAGTCTCCTGAACTGAGATCAGTCGGTTTAAATTTAATTAAATTATACGTTGCAAATAGCAAAGCCAAAATACAATGTCCATGCATGTGTACACGGGGTCACACAAGGTTAATATATCTGTAACTTTGAAGCATATTGCAACAGTGTAGGATAACTAAAAAAAAATTATGATTGTTCGACTGTAGGCATGTGTATGGGGTTATGACATGACTTAATTAAACCATTAAGTGCCCATAAAAAAATTGGCATCTGCTGGACGCTTTCACATACTACAGTAATGGTCCCATTAATGGCAGACACACAGGCATACAGGGCATTTAGTGGCACAAGAATAAACATTTATTTCTTAAACACTTCACCAGAACCCAATTAAAACTCAAAGCCAGTTATCCATTTTGCCTCAATCATGTGTTCAGGCATTTACACTGAAGTGTTTTTGGCGAATCATTCTGGTCAGGCCTCTTCTACTTTTTTCAAATGTAAACATTTTCAGAAATACTATAATACGGTTGTATACATTAACATTAGTTAATGCAATAGTTAACATTATCTAACAATGAACAATACATTTACAGCATTTAATCTTGGTTAATACTTTTTTACATTGAAAGCTGTATATGTTGACATTAGATAATGCATTAGAAAATAACATAAACAATGAACAATAGTATATCTATTAATTAACATTAATTAACAAGATTATTAAATGCTGTAAAAAAATTCATTGTTAGGCCATGATATTACATGATATCTAATGCATTTACATGTTAACATATAAAACTTTCTTGTAAAGGGTGAACCAATTTTCAACTCAACTTATTCATAACATAATAAGAATTTTTTTTTATTATTATTATTTTGGTATGCATTTTCACCTCTGCTGACCTCAAAGGAAATTTTCAAATTTGCCCATTATGCCCAATGCTATATGTCAATAAATGGATAAGATCTCTCACCCTGCACTGCATAAAAATCAGTTATGACAGTCCTTTATACTGCAAGCCTAAACTTGAGCCCAGGGTTGAACAGATCTACTACATTCCCTGAGGGTTGATGTCTCCTGTGAGATAATGAAATTTTCCATTTTTCTTCTAAAATGAAATAAAAAAGGGGGGTCTTGATGGAGGGGAACTTGTAGAGAGAAAGAAAGATGACCCTTTTTTCTCCATATTCCCTATTTTGAGTTTGGTGACTGAAGTTTTTCACAGAATGATTGCATCAATCAAAAAAGATACTGTAAAAGCAAACTATTTCCCTTTAGATGGCACTGCCTATGTCTGAATATTTTGATTTGGAGTCCATAATCAATATCCCTTCATCACAGCTAAGCTGATTTTAAGAGCAGACAAAAGCGCATAAAGGAAGCATAAAAGTTATCCATATGACTCAGTGGTTAAATCCATGTCTTCAGAAGAGATATGATAATTGTGGGTGAAAACAGATCAATATTTATGTCCTTTTTACTATAAATCTCCACTTTCACTTTCACATTCTGAATGTGAAAGTGGAAATTTATAGTAAAAAAGAATTAAATATTGATCTGTCTCTCACCCAAAGAAATTGCATCACTTCAGAAAACATGGATTAAATCCGTGGAGTCATATGGATTACTTTTTTGTTGCCTTTATGTTCTTTTTTTGAACCTTCAAAGGTTTGTCCACCATTCACTTGCATTGAAAGGACACACAGAGCTGAAATATTTTTGTAAAAATCTTAATTTTTTGTTCAGCAAAAGAAAGAAAGTCATATATATCTGGGATGGTATGAGGGTGAGTAAATGATGAGACAATTTTTATTTTTGGGTGAACTATCTATTTAAGTACAATTTTCAAGCTATTAAAAAAAGCCTTGGGGTGTCTAATACCCAAAACAAATTTTCTTTAAGGCAAGACAGTTCACGCAGCGGCCATATTTGTAAAGCTATTTTACAAAAACACAGCTTTTTCTAGTCATACAAGTACAGCTTCTGCCTAGCTTGAATGGGGAAAGACCAAAAACTCCAAAACTGTTGGTCAAGATTATATTAAAGCAACATATTTCAAACAATACAATATGAAGCTCATATCACGCAAAAAACAAAATTTTCCGGGCTGGTTTAGCTAATGCGTATGCACATTCTCAAGTAAACAGACACACTAAGTCTTTATTAACTGTAAGGTGGAACTTCCATTCTTAAAGCTGCCATATTTAGCGTTAAGCTTTCTCTTATTCATATGTACAGTATATGACTAGAGGGTCCAATCTCATCCAATAATATCCCCAAAAGAACAAGAGGGTTAATTACATAAGAAAGAGGTACAGGAACAGTTCACCCACCTTCTCTGTGTCTATGCCTTTGGTCATGGCCCACGTGGACACAATATAGTCCATAACTCTCTCACTCAGTCCTTTAGGCACCTGGTAGAGTTTCAGGAAGTCTCTCACGTTATTCAGCATCTCGTGGTAGCGGTTGGTGTTGGTGTACATCTGCTGAAAGATAGTGGTCACGTTTCCAAAGATGGTGGCATACAGTAGAGCTGCAAAAGAGAGAGGGGAGAAAGTGAACTACAGGGGAAATTTAGAAAGCTGCTATATAAAAATCAAAGGTGTCTGAAAGAGATACAGTATGGGGGAGGCTAATTGCTGGCAGAGGAGAGCTTTATATGAATGCTATGGGTGAAATAGAGAGCAGATGCAATTTAGACTTTCTTTGTTTACTTCTCAGTGGATTAGCTTCATGTACCATTTAATTACATTATTTATAAGCAGAGTAAAAACTGTTAACAACATGATGCTGACTGAACAGTCTTGGTACAGAATTATGGAGAAAGCATAGCCTATATACTGTACAGTGGCCCCAAAAATTATCTGAACAATTAAGCCACACTTAAAATGCATTAGATAACAAAATATCAAAGTGTCATTTATTTTCAAGAAAGACAGCAATGGCACATTCTTCAAGCAAAAAAATAAAAATAAAAATACGTTTTATAGATTTATAAAGTTATAAAAAAGTAGATACACAGTATTGTTTAAAATGAAGACAAAACGTATTCAGACACTTTCTGGTTATCAAACTTATTGGAACATGTCACTTGCAGGAAACATAAGTACTTAAGAAATGGCTAAGAAAACTGAAGTTAGTCTGAATGCCATTATATAAGATACTGTACAAAACTGTGACATCTGCAAACAAATGACTAAAGAGCTTTTCTCAGAACAATATGTCACTATAAATCTTGCCATCTGCAGTCTCCTTGGTGCGATCATGATTTGAAACTCGATTACACTTCCCGCACTTGACGCATGCGCAGAGCTCTGTACACACACTCTTTATAGTGAAAAAGGAGTTAAATTTTGGCCTGTTTCTCTCAGATAGGCCCTTCAAGGTAGTCTGGAGAGCTGAGGTGTCCAAGTCACATCAGCTACTTACTGGGGTAACTCAGGGCTCAGTGCTTGGGCCTCTTCTCTACATACACAACATCACTAGGACCCATCATTCAGGCACATGGGTTCTCTTCCCACTGCTATACTGATGACACACAAATCTACTTGTCTTTCCAGCCCAGCGACACCACGGTGACTGCTCAAATCTTGGCCTGTTTAGCAGACATCTCAGCCTGGATGAAGGAACACCACCTGCAACTTAACCCAGCGAAGACTGAGCTTCTCGTCTTTCCAGCCAACCCTGCTGTTGAACACAACATCACCGTTCAGCTGGATTCAACTAAAGTAACGCCTTACAAAATGGTCAGAAATCTAGGGGTAACCATCGATAACTAACTCAGTTTCACAGACCACATCATAAACAGCATGACCATGTAGATTTAGATACTACAATATCAGGAAAATAAGACCCTTCCTCTCTGAACATGCCACACAACTTCTTGTTCAGTCACTTGTCCTAACTAGACTGGCTACTGTAACGGTCTCATTGCAGGCCTCCCTGTATGCGTAATTAGGCCCATGCAAATGATCCAGAATGCAGCAGCACATCTGGTCTTTAACAAATCAAAGAGAGCGCATGTTACATCACTCCTTGTCTCTCTTCACTGGCTGCTGGTTGATGCACGAATCAAATTCAAGGCTCTGATGATGGCATACAAAACAGTCACTGGGTCTGCTCCAGCACACCTAAAATCATTTCTACACAGCTACGTTCCCATCAGAAGCCTGGTTAATGAGCAGCGCCTTGTTGTACCAACACAAAGAGGCACCAAAACACTTTCCCGGACCTTCGGTTTCACTGTACCACGTTGGTGGAATGACCTTCCCAACTCCATCCATGAAGCAGTATATATATATATTTGTTGCACTCTAATCTGTCTTGGATACTACTATTTTGATGATAGTGAAACTTTGCAATGCAGCACTTTTTGTACCACTGTCTCCTTAAGATGAATCGCTTATGATGTATTATTCCTCTTTTGTAAGTCGCTTTGGATAAAAGCGTCTGCAAAATGAATAAATGTAAATGTAATGTAAATGTTTCTCACCAAAAACCAATCGTATCGCTTCAGAAGACATGGATTAAACCACTGGAGTCTTATGGATTACCTTTATGCTGCCTTAATGTCCTTTTTTGAGCTTGGAAGGGTTGGACCCCATTGACTTGCATTGTATAGATAGAAACAAATATCTCCATTAAAATATCTTTGTTTGTGTTCCGCAGAAGAAAGTCATATGAGTTTGAAATGGCATAAGGGTGAGAAAAGGATGACAGAATTATTATTTTTGGGTGAACTAATGCTTTAAGTGTTACTAAAGTGTCGAATAGTGTCCAAATATTTTTTGGTGCAACTGTACAGTATATGGCTGAAGTCACACCTCTTCTACAAGCACTTAACCATAACCATAAACATAGGAAATTACAATAAATAAACTTTATCTTTTTGTTCTCTACTTTTCTGCATTTGCGCATCTGCACTACTCTAGCTTACTCTTGAAACTCAGCATTGCAGTATTGTGAATATCATTGGCTCCTGTATCATACATTTCTTGTGATGTTCATCATTTGTAAGTTGCTTTCAATAAAAGCATATGCTAAATTATTCAATGTAAATTTAATGGTAAATGTCTATTCTAATATAAAAAACTCAATTGAATCAAGTAGAATTGTCAAACTTTATGTTCTCATCGGCTAATAAAATCAGCTAAATCTCAAATAATGTTTATGTTTTTTCTATTCAAAGAGATCTGTTTTAAGTATCAGCCAGCTATGTAGCTTTTAGCCTGCCTAATATATATTTGCCAGCAGACGTTGACAATATCCCCCCTAATCCCCATTTACCCGAGCGTTTCCATGGTAACCCAGACCAAAATAGTTTCTGAATCTATTGTTACTTTGTTACCAGTATGTTCTCAGAAGGTGGACAGAACAGATGAACAGCATAGCCAGAGAGGTAAGATTCCTTTGGAAACTGAGAAGCGTGGGTAGTTGGGTAATGCACTTTAAATCAAATCAGTGACTGACAAGATTTTGTCAATTGAACCACTCATATGTGCATTCACCCTCTTTTGACACTTAAGCCAAAGACCAGCAGCAGTTTGATGAATATTAACAGGCTATGGAAACCAAAACATTAATTAACTGCCCATGTGAATGAAAGCAGGCTGAGTAATGATAATAGCTTTCATGCTCTGGTGCAGCAATTCATTTCTAGGGAAGATACCAGTGCTGCACTATGACGCAGATAAATTTTGGACCAATGATTCATGCATTTGTCATTAGGCTGTCTGTTTTACAAGTGTAGACAATATGTATGAGGGCAATAAAGAGTTATATACAGAGACATATTTCAAACTTGTCACTGAAGATGCCTGGCAGTCCAGAAATACACATGTGCATGAACACAAAACAAATACGTGCCATCCAACATGATGGCACATAACTTAATGATAATAACTAACAGTGCAAAGAGAGAGACTATGTTATGTGCACATAGCCAAAGCAGCAGTTGCACACTGAGGCAGATGCAGAACAATAAATGAAGATTTACATAATGCACATCACGCAGCATACGCTTTTGATGAGTAATTAAGCAGGGATTAGCCAGAGCTCACAGTTAATTGATGGGGCGTTTATTTTTTATTTGTATTATTATTATTATTATTTCTTTTTTTGCAGTGGCTGAGTCCACTGTTAACATAAAGGTCATGCAAACATACAAGGAACAAACTGCCACTGGCACAAAGAGCAGTGAAGATGAGCAAACAGAATAGGTCAAACTCATTGCATCTCACAGGCAGTGCAAAGAGATGCAAAAGAAACAAAAAGCACAAGTGAAAATCAGAGAAAAAGAAGAATGCCCATAAGGAAAGAAGTTTCTATGATAAGCAAAACAAATTCAAGACAAAAAGTGTATCACATGGAATCTACAATGTTTTTGAGATTTTTTTGTTTTGTTTTTTGTTTTTGCATTGGTTGTGGGGTTAAAATACATAATTCTGTAAATTAGAATTATATACAGTACAATGTGCTTAAGGTGAAGTATGCACTTTTTGTATATAATGCCCTGATTTCTGTTCAGTCCTTGTCAGCTGTTGTGTGTTTTGACCTCCTGTTCTTGACCCATTCCCATTGTTCTTGTTTTCTCTGTTCCTGTGTTTTTCTATCGTGGATGTTTCTTTTGTTCCCGTGTTTGCCCCGTTAATCTGTACTTTGATTATTTTATTAAATAAATTTAAGCTGCATTTAGATCCTGCTCCTGTGACCTCCCTCACTGTAACAGAACAACTGACCCACCGAAATGGATCTAGCAGCACCCTTCATTCGGCTGACCCGAGCGAACTTACCCGTCCCGGAATATTCCCATCTGTTTTGTGTCCTTGCCAAGTGCACAGACTTTTCCGATTCTACCCTGAAGTCCATGTACTCTATGGGTCTCATTGCACACCAGTGGAGGGAGTTGCCGGAGACTACACGTGGGAAGAAAATGTTGAGTTGATATTAGAGACATTCGCTTCAGCGGATCCTCCTCAATCTATCCTGATTCTGGTTTCCGAGTCGTCCACGTCTGAGTCTGCTCCATGCCATGTCACAGCCGCGCCAGAATCTGCTCCATGCCATGTCACAGCCGCGCCTGAATCTGCTCCATGCCATATCACAGCCACGCCTCAGCCTGCTCCATGCCATGTCACAGCCGCGCCTCAGCCTGCTCCATGCTATGTCACAGCCGCGCCTCAGCCTGCTCCATGCCATGTCACAGCCACGCCTCAGCCTGCTCCATGCCATGTCACAGCCACTCCTGAATCTGCTCCATGCCATGTCACAGCCACGCCTGAATCTGCTCCATGCCATGTCACAGCCACGCCTGAGTCTGCTCCATGCCATGTCACAGCCGCGCCTCAGCCTGCTCCATGCTATCTCACAGCAACGCCTCAGCCTGCTCCACTCCATGTCCCAGTCAAGTTTGTGTCTGCTCCATGCTATGTTCCAGTCAAGTCTGAGTCTGTTCCATGTCATGTCCCAGTCAAGTTTGAGTCTGTTCCACGCTATGTTCCAGTCAAGTTTGAGTCTGCTCCACACCATGTCCCAATCAAGTCTGAGTTGATTCCACACCATGTCATAACCTTGCCTTCCGTGACTCCCTGCTTGAAGCCCTTCTCGGCCCTTGTCTCCAAGTTGAATTATCCACCACTGATGTCGGTGCGTAGGGTCACGAAGACCCTTCCTCACAGCTTGTCAGTACTCCTGCCTGCCACAGCCAGTGAGCCAACGCCCATGCCTGCCATGGCCAACGAGCCAACACCCATGCCTTCCACGGCCAACGAGCCAATGTCCACGCCTGCCACGGCCAACGCGTTGCCAGCCTGATCCGTCCCAGAGACTGCGTTGCCAGCCTTGCCCATCCCAGAGCCTGCATTACCAGCCTCACCCGTCCCAGAGCCTGCGTTGCAAGCCTCGTCCATCCCAGAGCCTGCGCTTCCAACTTCGGCCTCCCAGAGGAGGAGGAGGAGAAAGGCTTCTGTTTCCAAGTCTCTGCCCATGTACACAACCACGGAGGTCGCCTCTGAGTCTCTGCCCATGTTCATGACCACGGAGGTCGTTTCCAAGTCTCTGCCAGTGTTCACGACCACAGAGGTCATTTCCAAGTCTCTGCCAGTGTTCACAACCACAGAGATCATTTCCAAGTCTCTGTCAGTGTTCACGACCACAGAGGTCGTTTCCAAGTCTCTGCAAGTGTTCACAACCACAGAGGTCATTTCAAAGTCTCTGCTCATGTCCACAACCACAGAGGTCGTTCCCAAATCTCTGCCCATGCCCACAACCACAGAGGTCATTTCCAAGTCTCTGCCAGTGTTCACGACCACAAGGTCATTTCCAAGTCTCTACCAGTGTTCACGACCACAGAGCTCATTTCCAAGTCTCTGCTAGTGTTCACGAAAACAGAGGTCGTTCCCGAGACTATGTCCATGCCTACGACCACAGAGGTCGTTCCCGAGACTATGCCCATGTTCACGACCACAGAGGTTGTCTCCGCCTATGCCCACTACCACAGAGGTCGTACCTGAGTCTCTGTCTATGCCCATGACCACAGAGGTGGTTCCTGAGTCTCAGACCATGCCCACAACCACAGACATCACTCCCGAGACTCAGTCCAAGCCCATGACCACAGAGGTCACTCCCGAGACTCTGCTCATGTTTACGACCACTGAGGTCATTTCCCAGTCATCCTGGACTCTTAGCCTCGAGCCTGCCACGTCTCTGCCTTCTACGGCTTTGCCCTTCGAGCCTCTCACCGCTCCACCTTCCATGGCTCCGCCCCTCGAGCCACCCGCCGGTACGTCTGACATGATTATCCCCTTGGTCCCCCTTGCGCGGAGTTTGGACACATGGCTCACGCTTTCCAACCCGTCGCGATGGCTGACCCAGACCGTTTCCAACCGTCCGACTCGGCTATGCGATTCAGTTCACCAGGCACCCACCCAGGTTCAGCAGCATCCGCATCACCTCGGTGAAGGGTGAGAACGCTGCTACCTTGTGTGCGGAGATCGTGACCCTCCTGAGCAAGGGCGCAATAGAGCCTGTCCCTCCAGCCGAGATGAGGAAAGGGTTCTACAGCCCTTACTTCATCGTACCAAAGAAAGGCGGTGGGTTGCGACCAATTCTGGACCTGCGAGTACTGAACTGGGCCTCCCGGATGTGAACAGACTCCTGTTCAAGATGCTGAAGCAAAAACGCATTCTAGCAAGCGTCTGACATCTAGATTGGTTTGTGGCTGTAGACCTGAAGGACACGTACGTCGGTCCTACCTTGACACAGACCCTTCCTGCGGTTTGCCTTCGAGGGCCAGGCGTACCAGTACAAGGTCCTCCCTTTCAGTTGCTATGCGCACATAGGGACCTCGTGCTCTGGCACCTCAGCCGACTGGGGATTCGGGTCAACTGGGAAAAGAGCAAGCTCTCCCCGGTTCAGAGCATCTCTTTTCTCAGTCTGGAGTTGGACTCAGTCTCGATGACAGCGCACCTCATGAATGAGCGTGCATAGTCGGTGATGAACTGTCTGAAGGCATTCAGACGGAGAACAGCAGTTCCACTGAAACACTTTCAGAGGCTCCTGGGGCATATGGCATCCTCAGCGCTCGGGTTGATGCACATGAGACCACTTCAGCACTGGCTTCGGACTCGAGTCCCAAGACGGGCATGGCGCCGCGGGACACATCGCGTGACCATCACGCCGGTCTGTCACCGCCTCTTCAGCCCTTGGACCGACCTGGCATTTCTATGGGCAGGGGTTGCCCTAGAGCAGGTCTCCATGCGCGTCGTGGTTACAACAGACATCTCCAAGATGGGCTGGGGTGCTGTATGCAACGGGCACACAGCCGCTGGCTCTTCGACTGGCCCGCGGCTACGTTGGCACATCAACTGCCTAGAGTTGTTGGCAGTACTGCTCGCCTTGCGGAGGTTTCAGCCATTGATCCAGGGCAAGCACATGTTGGTCAGGATGGACAACACAGCAACAGTAGCTTACATCAACCACCAAGGTGGTCTATGCTCCCATTGCATGTCACAACTCACCCACCGTCTCCTCCTCTGGAGTCAGCAGTGCCACAAGTCGCTACGAGCCACTCATATCCCGGGAGACCTCAACACAGCAGCAGATGCGCTGTCACGTCAGGTTACCCTCAGGGAGAGAGTGGAGACTCCACCCTCAGGTGGTCCAGCTGATTTGGAGTCGATTCGGTCGAGCACAGGCAGACCTGTTTGCTTCCCGGGAATCCTCCCACTGCCCACTTTGGTGCGCCCTGACCGAGGCACCTCTCGGTATAGACGCATTGGCACACAGCTGGCCCCCTGGACTACGCAAGTATGTGTTTCCCCCAGTGAGCCTACTTGCACAGACCCTGTGCAAGGTCAGGAAGGACGGGGAGCAAGTCATCCTAGTAGCACCCTACTGGCCACCCAGACATGGTTCTCGGATCTCACGCTCCTCGCAATAGCCCCCCCCCCCGGCAAATTCCCCTGAGGAAGGACCTTCTTTCTCAGGGACGGGGCACCATCTGTCACCCACGACCAGACCTCTGGAATCTCCACGTCTGGCCCTTGGACGGGACTCAGAGGACTTAAGTAGCCTACCGCCCACGGTGGTAAACATGATCACTCAGAGATGCGCAATCGGATCGGTGCTTTCCTTCCTGCAGGAGAGGTTGGAGGGGCGGCTGTCCCCCTCCACCTTGAAGTTGTATGTAGCCACTATTTTGGCTCATCACGATGCAGTAGATGTAAGTACTTGGGGAAGCACGACTTGATCATCAGGTTCCTGAGAGGCCCTAGACCGTGCCTCGTTCCCCCATGGGACCTCTCTGTAGTCCTTCAGGGTCTACGGGGAGCTCCCTTTGTGCCCTTGGAGTCAGCTGAGCTTAAGGCACTCTCTTTCAAGCACTCACTTCCATCAAGAGGGTAGGGGACCTGCAAGTGTTCTCTGTCAGCGAATCGTGCCTGGAGTTCGGTCCAGGTTACTCTCATGTGATCCTGAGACCCCGACCGGGCTATGTGCCCAAGGTTCCCATGACCCCTTTTAGGGATCAGGTGGTGAACCTGCAAGTGCTGCCCCAGGAGGAGGCAGACCTAGCCTTGGCATTGCTGTGTCCGGTGCGAGCTTTACGCATCTATCTGGATCGCACGCAGAGCTTTAGAAGCTCCGAGCAGCTCTTTGTCTGCTTTGGTGGACAGCGGAAAGGAAGCGCTGTCTCAGAGGATCACCCACTGGGTCAATGACGCCATCGCGATGGCATATCAGGCTCAGGATGTGCCACCCCCTGCGGGTTATGAGCCCACTCCACCAGGAGTATGGCTGCCTCCTAGGCCCTGGCCAGTGGTGCCTCTTTGGCAGACATCTGCAGAGCAGCAGGCTGGGCAACACCCAACACCATTGCGAGGTTCTACAATCTCTGGGTTGAGCCGGTCTCATCCCGTGTATTGGCAGGCAGGAGCAGGTAAGTTCCAGGACAACTGGCCGGGTACTGCTTGCGCATAACACCTTTCCCGTCCCTTGAGGTGAAGACATGTGCTCTTGACTCCCAGTCGTGTTCACAGACTGTGATCCCTGGATGACTTTCCTCCTTAGCCCTCTGGCAGTTGAGTTTGCAGAGAAACTCGCTGACTGGCCCAGTACGTGCGCTAATGAGCCCCTGTACTGAGGTAGGTGCTCCACATGTGCTGGTTTCCCGAAGGCGACCCCATGTTATATCTTCCGTAAAATCGTTTCCCTCTTGGTAAACTACGTCTTCCTTGAGCAGAGGGCCCTCTGCTCTGGTTGCCATGCTTGTAGAAACTCCTCCCCCCTTGGGTAGGACCTACCATGCGACTCTCCACATGACATACTTCTGATGACACCCCCCCCCCCCCCATGACGTAGACACTCGCAGATCCCAGTCCGTTAACAAAATTCCACTCTTTTTGGGGAGAAAAAAGAGGGAAAAGAGGCCTCGGCTGGGCCCTATTTGTTGAGCAGTCGACTTGTTCCTGAAGGACCATTCGATGCTCATAGCAGCATTGGGGGAGGTTACGTGACAGCCTGATGCGCTGGCTATGAGGCACACAAAAGTCTGCCCATCTCACACCGCTAGTCCAAGTAACACAGTTCAGCTAGTTGTGGCGTTTTGTATAGGGAACCCCAGTGTCACTACATCGACACAACGTCGAGTGAGTGACAGATAGGGAACATCATGGTTACTTTCGTAACCGCCGTTCCCTGATGGAGGGAACGAGACATTGTGTCCCTCTTGCCACAATGCTGAACTACCCGCTGAAATGGCTGGGACCTTGTCTCGGCTCCTCAGCACAAAACCCGAATGAGTGATTGCATACCAGCTCCTTTCATACCCGTATGTCCAGGGGAGTGGCATGCAAATTCCACTCGCCAATTCCCATTGGCCTTTTTTCAAAAAAGCAGAGGTGTTTGGGGCTCCGAAGAGTGACCCCTAGTGTCACTACATCGACAAAATGTCTCGTTCCCTCCATCAGGGAACGGAGGTAAGGAAAGTAACTATGACGTTCTTGGACATGTTATTTTCATCTCTTGAGCTATAGAGTGCTTATTTTTTGTGATTTCTCTCTTCTTCTTTTTTTTAAATCACTCATTACATTTGCAGTGGTTCTATGGATGTTTTAAACTAATGACAATATTCACACCGATGGGGCCCATTTTCATGATTTCGCCTAGGGCACCAGAAACCCATGGGCTGGCCCTGGATAGGAGAGTATTTTTTATTTTAACATAAAAATGTGGCACTTTAAACAGAAATGAAAGTATACACTCATATTGGTAGCTGAAAGCATTATCAAATTAGCCAAAATATTTAATAAACAAACATACAAGGGCAAGGGATGTATCGTATACTGTACAAATAGAACTTTGTGAATAGCTATCATTCGAATTCTGTAGAAATCTGTGGAGCTTTCCACTGAATCCTGCGTGCACAGATTCTGTGCAGACAACGTCTGAGTAGGCAGGGTGTATATTTGAGAAGGTGATATTAGTCTAGCACTGCCTCTGTAGTCTTGCTAACTCTTCACAAGCATCAAACTCCATCTATTCTGCATTACTTCAGACTCAAAGCCTAATCAAATCTACTGAAGACATGAAAGTGGGTGGTCCCCTCATGAGGAAGTAATATAATACCCCTTTGGTTGTTGGATAAATGTTGACTGATGGAGGCAAAAGGAACGTTTGTGTGTTAGCCAGACATTCGTCATTTCTGGCACCATCGTTTTCATAAATGTCTTCTCTCCTTCACTGAAGCAGACATTTCCTCCTTATGGTCAGGGTAATAGCCAATTTGATGCCTTTTTATGGAGTGGTAATGGGAATAACAAAGGCCTTGCAGATGCACTTTTGATGATGGCTGATAAAATAAAAAGAAAGAGATACCAGACTGGAGAGGATTTTTGAATGGGCTGGATTGCTCATGCGCTGCATCCAGGGGAAGAAATTAGGCAACCTTACCCTTTGCAATTGCTGTAAAATGATTCATGCGATGTGGAGGAAGGTTGCCTTGTGACATTTGACTGTATACAGTAAGATGGTTTTGGATGTGATTGCGTGAGAAGATACTGGAACTTGGAACCTTTTAAAGGTTTATAATCGAAGGCAGGATTTCCCTAATGGGTGTCTATTTATTTTTAATTTTTTTGCAAGCATAACATATACAAGAGCGCCATCAAAAGTTACAGTCCTGGACTGTATGAAAGTTGAGTGTCACTATGAATAGTGGACATGGTAAAGGGTTTATACTTAGCAAAGCAATTCTAAAAGGCATTTGAGTCATGGTAACAGGCTGGTGTTAATTCATTTCAAATCTGTAGCTTTCATGCACTCAGCTTTACAAAAAGCTCTGTGTCAAAACGATCCCTCAGACAGCCTTTACTCAAAGTATCAAATGAATGATTCATTGGCGCATTGAAGAGGTGATAATCTCTAGGATGTGACAGTGATATTAAAGAGCACCTATTATGGTTTTTAAAATATTACCTTTCATGTAGTGTTATATAGCTGTTTGTGAATGTAAAAAAGTCTGCAAAGTTTCAAAAATCAAAGTGCACGACAAATGGAGTTATTGACTCCCAAAAGAAAGAACCGATTCTGAACACCTGAAATGAGTCGTTAATAATTCCAGACTTCCTGTACGAACCTACGTAATTTGGTAACAAAAAAACCTGCCTCTGGTCTTCATTGGCTGCTCGCGAACAGCTTTGACCCGCCCTCAAACGCTACACTAAGCGGTAGACCAATAACAACAGACTGGGACATCTGACCAATCAGAGTAGAGTAGGCTCTCTGAAAGGAGGAGTTTAGAATGAATCCTTTAGAACGGATCATTGAACGAGTCGTTTTTGTCACTGGGAAAAAAAAGGTAATGCTGCAATTTAAATTATGAGCAAATTAAAGTGTTTTTTGACCTTAGATGCATGTAAATGTACTGTATGAGACCTTTAAATCAAAATTAGGCACGTTTAAAAACCATAATAGGTGCTCTTTAAGAGCATTGACAGTACAGCGACAACAAAGTGAATCCCTTGTAATAGCTCTGCTCCTCAATATCCAAGCTCTTATTAAATAGTTACAGGGCTGACTCATAGGCAGCTCCAGTGAGCTGTGCTGCCTGGTGGCAAGTCGTGAGATGCAAACCTGTAGAGTCCACACAAACCCAGCACGAGTAATTGTGTTAAATGCTTCACCAAATAATAAGCGAAGCAACGTAGAGTCACGTTAACAAGGCAATGATTAATACATGTAAGTACATTTGATAAAAATCTAAATGTGAATACATAATTTTGCAGGGCTAAATTCCATTCCCAGGGTTTCACAGTGGCTTGATTTTATTATGCACGTGATGTGAGCCTGAGAGCCTGAGATGTACTTTACTTGGACGAACTCAGTTCTACTGTGTAATCAAGCTTGCTCTTCATTCCAGCCTCCAGGCGAAAACCTTCATGCAGAAAAAAAACATTGTATTGTCTGCAATGTCTGTGGTGTATTTCAATATTGAAATGTGCTGTGGGAAATGAGGCTTCCCCATTTGGAAATATCGCGATGCATATTATTTAGAACTTAGAAAAAACTAAATCTAAACATAAGTGGATACAATAAATATTTTTTCGGTTGCTGTTGAAATTTTGTGAGGTTTATGAACAATGAAACAATTGAAAAAAATCTGCCACTGAAACAGTGGCCCCAAAAAGTATTTTAATGTCATTGCATTAGATAAAAGATATCCAACCAAGTGGTATCTGCAAACAGATTATGCTAAGCCATTTGTCAGAACTAAATTCACTTTTCTGAGCCATTTTTGCAATGCTTAAAATTTTA
The DNA here is from genome assembly GCF_019703515.2 of Myxocyprinus asiaticus. NCBI lineage: Eukaryota > Metazoa > Chordata > Actinopteri > Cypriniformes > Catostomidae > Myxocyprinus > Myxocyprinus asiaticus. The sequence goes on from NC_059362.1 coordinate 20,480,459, forward strand.
AAAAAATTGTAACGAGTGGCTGCTGGCAATGACAATGGCGATGACGAAGAAATGAGGAACCCAAGTGCAATTTAATCCAAACGTGAAATCCCAAACAGTAAATCCAAATGTAAATAAAACTTAAACATGAACTTGACTTGATATGACATGACATGACTTGACTTGACTAAACAACAAAGTTACATTCACAATACCTGACAACAGACAATGGCAAACATGAGGGCTTAAATACAAGGACATGGGTAACAGGTAAACAAGACAACCAATCACAAGACTAAACTATAAACAAGATAACAAGACTAAATGAACTTTAACCAATGAAAAGACAAGACTAATAACAAAGTAATCAAACAATGAACACATGACAAGATCACATGAGGGAACAGGAAATCACATGACATGACAGGAACAGGAACTAAACTTGAAAATAAAAGACATGAAAACAAGAACAAAACACATAAACATGACATATCCCCCCCTCTAGGGGTGGCTCTCTACGCCCCATGACATAATAACAAAGTTAATTAGGGAGCTGGGGGGGGTGAGGTCCTTGAGATGTGGCCTGGCGAGACAGGGCATGGGAACAGGGCAAAGCCAACGGAAAGTGGGGCCCTGAGAGGCTCGAGGGGCGGAGCTGATGGGGATGTGGACCAAGGCAGAGCCGCAGGAATGGAGATCCCCGGTGGAGTGGTGGCGGGCCTGGACTGTGGAGCAGAGGCGGGCCTGGAGAGTGTAGCAGAGGTGGGCCTGGACCGTGGAGTGAGGTTCGGCTGTGACATGGCATGGAACAGGCTGAAGCGTCGTTGTGACATGGCATGGAGCAGGCTGAAGCGTTGTTGTGACATGGCATGGAGCAGGCTGAAGCGTTGTTGTGACATGGCATGGAGCAGGCTGAAGCGTCGTTGTGACATGGCATGGAGCGGACTCAGGTGTGGACATGGCATTTAGTGGACTCAGGCATGGCGGTGACACGGCATGGAGTGGACTCAGGCGTGGCGGTGACATGGCATGGAGCGGACTCAGGCATGGACATGGCATTTAGCGGACTCAGGCATGGCGGTGACATGGCATGGAGCGGACTCAGGCGTGGCAGTGACACGGCATGGAGCAGGCTGAAGCGTCGTTGTGACATGGCATGGAGCAGACAGAGGTTCGGCTGTAACATGGCATGGAACAGGCTGAGGCATGGTTGTGACATGGCATGGAGCAGGCTGATGCGTTGTTGTGACATGGCATGGAGCAGGCTGAAGTGTCGTTGTGACATGGCATGAAGCGGACTCAGGCATGGAGTGGACTCAGGCGTGGCGGTGACACGGCATGGAGTGGACACAGGCGTGGCGGTGACACAGCATGGAGTGGACTCAGGCGTGGCGGTGACACGGCATGGAGTGGACTCAGGCGTGGCAGTGACAAGGCATGGAACGGACTCAGGCGTGGCGGTGACACGGCCTGGAGCTGGCTCTGGCGTGGCGGTGACACGGCCTGGAGCTGGCTCTGGAGCTGACTCCAGGCTTTGACACGGCCTGGAGCTGACTCTGGCGTGGCTGTGACACGGCCTGGAGCTGACTGAGGATCCGGGGCAGAAGGTGGCACAAGCTCAGTGACCACGACATGGAACTCTGGCTTGGTGGTCATGACGTGGAACAAAGTTGTGGAAGGTGGAGCCATGGTAGGCTCGAGAACGACCTCTGGGGTCGTGGGCATAGACAGAGACTCGGGAATGACCTCTGTGGTCATGTGTATGGACAGAGACTTGGGAACGACCTCTGTGGTAGTGGACATAGACAGAGACTCGGGTACGACCTCTGTGGTCGTGGGCATAGACAGAGACTTGGAAATGACCTCCGTGATCCTGAACATGGGCAGAGACTTGGAGACGACCTCTGTGGTCATGAACATGGGCTGCGAATTGGAAACGGAAGCCTTTCTTCTCCTCCTCCTCCGAGAGGCCGAAGCTGGCAGTGCAGGCTCTGGGATGGATGAGGCTGGCAACGCAGGCTCTGGGACGGGTGAGGCTTCCAGCTCCTTGGCCGTGGCAGTCAGGTGCGCTGGCTCGTTGGCCGTGGCAGGTGTGGGCTTTGGCTCATTGGCCATGACAGGCGTGGGCGCTGACTCTTTGGCCGTGACAGGCGTGGGAGCTGGCTCGTTGGCCGTGAAGGGCATAGGCGCTGGCTCATTGGCCGTGAAGGGCATAGGCGCTGGCTCATTGGCCGTGACAGGCGTGGGCACTGGCTTGTTGGCCTTGGCAGGCATGGGCGCTGGCTCTTTGGCCGTAACAGGCGTGGGCGCTGGCTCTTTGGCCGTAACAGGCGTGGGCGCTGGCTCGTTGGCCGTGAAGGGCGTAGGTGCTGGCTCATTGGCCGTGACAGGCATGGGCGCTGGCTCGTTGGCCTTGGCAGGCGTGGGCGCTGGCTCGTTGGCCGTGACAGGCGTGGGCGCTGGCTTGTTCGCTGTGGCAGGCGTGGACGCTGGCTCGTTGGACTTGGCAGGCGTGGGCGCTGGCTTGTTGGCCGTGACAGGCATGGACTCTGGCTCGTTGGCCGTGGCAGGCGTGGACGCTGGCTCGTTGGCTGTGGCAGGCGTGGACGCTGGCTCATTGGCCGTGAAGGGCGTAGGCGCTGGCTCATTGGCCGTGACAGGCGTGGACGCTGGCTCGTTGGCCGTGACAGGCGTGGGCGCTGGCTCGTTGGCCGTGAAGGGCGTAGGCGCTGGCTCATTGGCCGTGACAGGCGTGGGCGCTGGCTCGTTGGCCTTGGCAGGCGTGAGCGCTGGCTCGTTGGCCGTGACAGGCGTGGGTGCTGGCTTGTTCGCTGTGGCAGGCATGGGCGCTGGCTCGTTGGACTTGGCAGGCGTGGGCACTGGCTCGTTGGCCGTGGCAGGCATGGGCGCTGGCTCGTTGGACTTGGCAGGCATGGGCACTGGCTCGTTGGCCGTGGCAGGCGTGGGCGCTGGCTCGTTGGCCGTGGCAGGCGTGGGCGCTGGCTCGTTGGACTTGGCAGGCGTGGGTGCTGGCTCGTTGGCCATGGCAGGCGTGGGTGCTGGCTCGTTGGACTTGGCAGGCGTGGGCACTGGCTCGTTGGCCGTGGCAGGCATGGGCGCTGGCTCGTTGGCCTTGGCAGACGTGGCCGCTGGCTCGTTGGCCGTGGCAGGCATGGACGCTGGCTCATTGGCCGTGACAGGCGTGGGCGCTGGCTCGTTGGCCGTGACAGGCGTGGGCGCTGGCTCGTTGGCCGTGACAGGCGTGGGCGCTGGCTCATTGGCCATGACAGGTGTGGGCCTGTGAATGTCCTTCATCAGCATTGTCTGTTAGACCCCGTTTACACCTTTTATTAAGATCCATCTCAGGTGATCCGATCACATGTGGTCAGGAGAGACACATCCCTGTTTACACCTGGTGCTCCTATGTGTCTCAAATGCGTCTTCTGTGACCACTTGTGTTCAGATTTCAAAGGAAGGGTCTCTAATTTCATGACGACATACATAAATCACTAAGTAATTGTGTTACTGCATGATAATAAACCGTGAAAAAGTCAGAAATGACAAGGAAAGTTTGAACAAAACTGGTGTGCTGTTTCTCCCAGATGCAGTTGAAATTAAATCTAAGCACAAACGCAACATTTTGAGTGAAGTACCTGTGTTAGCTGAACTTTAGATGAGTGTGCTTCTCATCTGTGTCACTGCATGTTGATATCAGACACACTGAAGAAGATATGTTATGTTCTTGGCTTGTGTATGTATCCGTTTTTTCCAGGTGAAAACGGGGTATTAGAGATGATCTGGTGCTAACAGGTGCTTCTTTGATGTGTATTTTAAGATTGTGGGAACTATCCATCCATCCACCCATCCATCACATCAAAAAACTCACCACCCACCAACCCGCCCATCCATCCATCCAACCAAATTCCATTCATCCATCCATCCCAAAATTCCATCCATCCATCCATCCATCTCATCAACCAACTCACCACCCACCCAACCATCCATCCACCCACCCAAATTCTATCCATCCATCCACCCAAATTCTATCCATCCCATCAACCAACTCACCACCCACCCACCTGTAGGGCTTTACTGGTTGTTTAGATCAGTGTTACTATCAGAAATAATTAATAATTATTTCTGTAGTTATTAATCAATATATTAATTAATTAATTGTATCTAACTCATTAAAACCTCATATGGGACTCCAGTAAATGTAGTGTGCTACGTTTAGGAGCAAGTTTGTTTATTAGCAATAATTAATTATCAAAGATAATTATTAATTATTAAAATCAATAGAACATTGATGAGAATCAATGTTAGTTTTTTTAATCCTTTAAATCAACAGTTATCAAAGATAATCGTTAATTGTTAACGTCGATGAAACATTAATTAAAATTAACACTAGCTTATTGATCATTCAAATTCAATCAAAGATAATTATCAATTATCAAAAATCAATAGAATATTAATAAGGATTAACATTGACGGGGCACCACCCTGGAATCAGGGACTAATAACCGAATATTAAAACAGTCTCAATATTAGATTGTTTTCTTAGGAAAATCAACATCCGAAGAATATCGATTTTCGGGAAAAAAAACAATGAATGAAGGTTTGAATCCGAGCACTGACATCCCGTCAGCATGACACTTTGACTCTTTGTAATATGAACAAAGTTTATGTATGCAGTAATATCAATTAATAATTAATACAATGCAGTCAATAAACTTCCGACTTTCAACTACAAACTAAACAGTGATATGATTAGATATGGAAATAAAAATAATTCTATAACACATAAGGTGTGTGTGTGACAGTGTGTGTGTGTGTGTGTGTGTGTGTGTGTCAGTGTGGTTAGTGAGAGAGAGAGAGAGAGATGATTAAGTGACAGCCCGAAAGCTGATTTCGCGATAGCTGGAGATAAAGCAGCCGTGTTCATCACTCAGAGACGCAGTTTTACGAGCGGGGCTTGTAAAAGTCCCTTGTTATTTGACTCTTTAATGGATGAACTCAGTTGCTGTCTCACCCGCGATGGCGAAAATGCACAACAGTCCAATTTGGTTGGACCACAATACAGCAAAACAAATTCGTGATAATTAATACCCTGAGTGGCGCGATTTTTATCAGTAAAATTTACGACTTAGAAGGAGGGGGCTTGAGGAATGTTTTTTATGACTGTTAGGCCTGCCTTTGTCTTCTATCTGAATACATGAGGCCCAACACACCCATCCATCCATCTATCTATCCATCCATCATCTATCCATCCATCCAACCATCCATTCATCCGATTAACTAACTCACCACTCACCTACCCATCCACCCATCCATCCCATCAATCAACTCACCACCCATCCACCCACCCACCCACCCATCCATCCATCCACCCAAATTCCATCCATCCATCCCATCAACCAACTCACCACCCATCCATCTATCCATCCAATCAAAAAACTCACCTCAACTCATGAGTGTGAGAGGGAGTTGATTGATGTAGTATTATTCAATCGTGCTCTTTAAGGGTCTTACAAGAACAGAAAGTCACACACTAAATTTATTCACAGCTGAGCGAAGCACCAAACACACTTTATGTGATCAAATGAGAGGAAGAACTCTGAAAGCAGCTTTCGAAATCACGAGTCTAGCTGTGTGCACTCCTTTGATCATTGTGCGTGTGCCGTCAGCAAAAACAAATACAAACAGTTGTTATAGCCTCAGTGAGAGTACTAACTGCCATATACACCAATCAAACCACAGTAAAACTCTATCTGCAATACCTGCAGGCAAGCGCCCACCAGGCATAGATGGAAATTAAAAGCAGATTTACAGATGGGAGAGAGGATAAGAATGAACGGCAATCACAGAGCAAACTCTGTTACTTAATGAAGATGTGCAAACACATTGTTCAGAAGAGATATTAAAACACACTAAATCAAAGACTATGTGTGATAAGAACCCCCCCCCCTCCTCCCCCCCCTTTACACTTCTCTCCAACAGTTCTCTGTTCATAAGTCATCACTGGGAGATGGTTTGATGTTACAAGAGCCAGACAGCAAAGCCCTGACTCACTGTAGTTTGTTGGGTGCCTCTCCCTTGATATACAGAGATAAGACTGAAGGTAAAGTGATGGGTTAAGAAATGGCCAATAGATTTCCTGACACACTGCTAATGAGGTTTATATTTGCATTCTATTAAACTGATGAGTCATCACCCACAGAACTCCCTAAGCATTATTCAATTATGAATTATTCATAATTCTGGAGAAGGAGAGATATATTTTCCTAACACCTCTGCAGTAATGATCAGTATGAGGGAAGGATGGCCTGTCTGTAAGGTAGAGGTTAACAGGTATTTGATCAATATGAAACACCACTGCTAGTATCACCTAAGACATTTTCCCCAAAGTACAAAGTAAACCAAAACCTCACTATTTTGCTGTATTACATAACAGTTCAGTCTAGAGCAATGAACCAAGCTTATCTAATGTATGATCACAGTGATGTTGTACTATAACACAGACTTGCACTTTCAGTTCCACATTTCTGTGTAAAATATTTTATATACACTACCGGTCAAAAGTTTTGAAACACTTGACTGAAATGTTTCTCATGATCTTAAAAATCTTTTGATCTGAAGGCGTATGCTTAAATGTTTGAAATTAGTTTTGTAGACAAAAATATAATTGTGCCACCATATTAATTTATTTCATTATAAAACTAAAATGTAATTAAAAAATAAAAAGTTTTTGAAATTGATGACTTGGACCAAATAATAAAGAAAAGCAGCCAATAAGTGCCCAACATAGATGGGAACTCCTTCAATACTGTTTAAAAAGCATCCCAGGGTGATACCGCAAGAATTTGGTTGATAAAATGTCAAGGGTACATGTCTGCAAATTCTATGCAAAGGGTGACTACATTGAAGATGCTAAAATATAACACAGTTTTGATTTATTTTGGAATTTGTTTAGTCACAACATAATTCCCATAGTTCCATTTATGTTATTCCATAGTTTTAATGACTTTACTATTATTCTAAAATGTGAAAAAAAAAAATATATATAATAAAGAATGAGTAAGTGTTTCAAAACTTTTGACCGGTAGTGACCGGTAGTGACCAAAAAGTTAAGTTCATGAAAATGAAAAGTATGCCTGTGCTATTTTTTATTTTTTAAATAAATGACATTTGGTTTGATATTTTCATATATAATGAAAAGAGAGTCATTTCTTCTTCTTCTTCTTCTTCTTCATTTTTTTTTTTTTTTTTTTTTTTTTTTTCTCCCTGTTTGAATTGCTTTTGGGAGCCATTGTTTTTTTGGGGAAAATAAAAACTTTTTTTAAATTTTTTTTTAAGATTCAATGACTGTCTCTTCTTGTAATCACAACATGTAAAACATTTTATTACATAAAGCCCAATGGATCTGATAAAAATTAGTGTGGTACCAGATTGCTTTTTAAAGGAAACATTTTTAAAAGTACTTTTGGGCCATTTTGTATCCTTTTGGCTGTCTTTGTACAAGCTTGTTTCCAGCTGTATTTCCAGCAAATTGTGCCCCAAAATTCACACCAAAACTGTATTGAGTGTAGAGCAAACAATTAAGTGACTTAAACATGAATCAGTGGTACTCTCACAAGCCCCAAGACCAATTTCCAAAATACGAGCCATTAAAGAGACAACTGTGTCTGAACTTCCCCATCAATTTGCAGCTTAACCACACAGTTTGCATTAAAAAAAAACTATGATATCATAAACACATAGTCTTACTGATATGATTCAGTCATTGTCAGTCTTTAAGAAGCAATGACCCAGATGAGTCAGTAATTGTAAGTTAATGTGATGCTCTGTGTGCTTGGAGACATAAAGTCAACTCAGTTCCAGCATCAGCCCAACAGGGATAGATCCCTTAACACACCCAGTAAGTCCAGTAATTACTGCAGAGCCTGGAGGCAGACACCATTTCTGTCCATCATTCTATTTCTCTGTCTCTGCATTGGATTTTTCTCCCATATCTTTTCATATCTCTCTGCTCTTGCGAGACAGACATATTTTGACCTCGAAACATATCTGAATTAGAATCTTATAAGTTATAAAAACAAAGTCAATAGGATCACATACTATGATCAAGTAATTATAGCCTGAATCTTGCCCACAGTAAGTTCTTGGCACCTACCTATGATATTAGAGTTTAAAAAAGGCTGTGTTTGACAGTAGATCTCTTTACACCTGTCATACAGCATTCGGCCTGTGACTCCTGTGTACTGTCATCCTGGTGGAGATGTCCAAGATTTGCTCATGAGTGAGTGCTACTTTCACAGTCACAAATCTGTAAGGTGTGACCAATACTGAAGCTTAAATTTAAACAATCCATATGCTTCGTTGCAGACAACTCGGAACTCTGTATTCTTTCAGCGCTTTCACACTGTTATGAGTGAAAAGGTGAATATCAAATCAAATCACTTTTATTGTCACACAGCCATATACACAAGTGCAACGGTGTGTGAAATTCTTGTGTGCAGTTCTGATCAATATAGCAGTCGTGACAGTGATGAGACATATACCAATTTACAATAACATCAAATTAACACAACACAATTTAAAGTCTAATATACACATAATTACACACAACAATATACAAATAATAACATACACTGTACAGTATACAATACACACAATATAGATACACATTATTCAATAAAAATAAAAAAGTATATACAGTAGTATATATAGAATGTACAGTAGATTGTATTGTACTGTATTGACATTCAGGCTGTCGGTTGATAGTAAGTTGTTAAGAGAGAATATAATATAATAATAATATAATTTATGACAGTCCGGTGTGAGATATAAGAGTAAGAGTAATAAAGTGCAGTGCTGATGTATTTTGATCGTGGGAGATCAAGAGTTCAAAAGTCTGATTGCTTGGGGGAAGAAGCTATCATGAAGACGGCTGGTGCGGGTCCTGATGCTGCGATACCGCCTGCCTGATGGTAGCAGTGAGAACAGCCCATGGCTCGGGTGGCTGGAGTCTCTGATGATCCTCTGAGTTTTTTTCACACACCGCCTGGTATATATGTCCTGGAGAGAGGGAAGCTCACCTCCGATGATGTGTCTGGCAGTTCGCACCACCCTTTGCAGTGCTTTGCAGTTGTGGGCTGTGCTATTGCCGTACCAGGCGGAGATGCAGCCAGTCAGGATGCTCTCTACAGTGCAGGTGTAGAACCGTGTGAGGATGTGGTGGTTCATTCCAAACTTCCTCAGCCGTCTCAGGAAGAAGAGGTGCTGATGAGCCTTCTTCACAACGACTTCAGTGTGGATAGACCATGTGAGTTCCTCAGTGATGTGGACACCCAGGAACTTGAAGCTGCTGACTCTCTCCACTGGTGCTCCATTGATGGTGATGGGACTGTATTCTCTGTCTTTTCTTCTGAAGTCCACCACAAGCTCCTTTGTCTTACTGATGTTGAGGGAGAGGTTGTGCTCCTGACACCAGTGTGTCAGAGTGTGCACCTCCTCTCTGTAGGCTGTTTCATCATTGTCAGTGATCAGACCTACCACCGTCGTGTCATCAGCAAACTTAATGATGGCATTGGAGCTATGTGTTGCCACACAGACTTGTGAGTACAAGGAATACAAGAGTGGGCTGAGAACACAGCCCTGTTGGGCTCCAGTGTTGAGGGTCAGTGATGAGGAGATGTTGCTGCCTATTCTAACCACCTGTATAATGCAGCAGTCCCTCGTCTATCGTTGGAAAGAGATCCGCGCTTTCAGCTCGCAGAGCTTGTTATCCAGAGACTGAACATTTGCCAGTAGAATACTGGGTAGCGGGTGTCGATTTGCATGGCGTCTTACTCTGATGAGAACGCCGGCTCTGTTTCCCCTTTTCCTCCTGCGTTTCCGCGACCGGACTGCCCAGACAAAGGGCTCCGCTTGCGTGTTTGTAAACAGCGGGTCGGCATTGAGGAATTTGAAGTCCGGTTTACGGTGTGAAATTGCTGAACCAATGTCCAAAAGTGTTTGTCTGTCATAGACAATAAGGCAGACAACATCCAAGACAAAAAATATAAGAATTGTGAACAAAACAAACAAAACACTACCATGTTGTGTCGGAGCTCGCAACGCAGCAGCCATACTCGGCGCCATTTGACCTCATTGAGGAACTTTCCCTTTGGGAGCTTATTGAGAGAATCCACATACAATCAGAAAAAGATGCCATTGTGTACACTCTGTGAACATTTAGCTTTATGCTAAGCTAAAATGCTAGTCCTTTTATATGCACCTGGTCCCAGGCACAATTATATTTTTTATATCATGAGTTATGAAGTAACTTTACCTTGTGAATGTGTGTGATTGTGTATTTATCCCCTCGAGGCTTGTCGTAGAATGTGTATGTCCGTTTGCAGCTTTCAGTAAGTAAATAAATTATATTCACTAAAACAGACTGTAGTGTCTACACCTTCTGATTTCATTTTTCATTTTAGTGTAGGAGAAAAATGCAGGAAATCACTTGGTGACAGAATCATTATGGATTACAATCTGTGTTTGTGGTGACATGCAGCTAAATGTGATCGCAAATCAGCATGATGTCTTGTCAGTTCTTCAGTAAAATAAGAAGCTCATTGGTCACTTGAAAAGAACACAAGAGCCCACCCTGCAGACAGAATTATTTTTTCTGTCATATTGGATCCTTTTTTACTGTTGCTGTAACCATTAATTTAGCAGGGATTCCCGAAGGTCAAGTGATTAACGTCCTCTCGCTGGCAGACGCTAATACGTACTCCGTCTCCCTCCACCTGGCCGGTGATTATGTAAATGAAGCTCACACCTGAATATCGGCATGGGGAAATGTGTGGTTGAGAAACAGATCAATATTAAACCTTTCTCACGTGATTTTTTTCCTGTACTGATGGATCGATCCCTCTGCTGATAAACAGCAGCACAAATGCAGATCGCATTCTGAGACCAGACTAGTGTAATCATAACAGCTTGATCATACGTGCAAAAGGGTTATTAAAGTCCTTTTTTTATTTTTATCAATCTCCACTTTCACGTTCACATTCTTTATTTTTATTATTATAATTTTTTAGGTGTTTTGCATTCTTCGTGCATATCACCACCTTCTGGGCAGGGATGTAAATTTATAGTAAAAAAGGACTTAAATATTGATCTTTTTTCACCCACATATATCATATCGTTTCAGAACATATTAATTTAATTACTGGAGTCTTAAGGATTACTTTTATGCTCCTTTTTGTACTTGAACAACAGAGGGCTTTACAAGGTGCTCTCTATCTTCCCGAAACTAACCTTCCTTCCCCTGCTACATTAAGTAACCGCCTACTTTCTCTGCAAAACAACAATCAATGCAGCACCTCAAAGAGGCACTTAGTCCTCTAAGGCGGAGGATGCAACACAATAGTGTCTATCCCTCACATTTTTCAGATGTCTCCCTGTAGTGCCTGCAGCTTTGTAGTAATTTTCTGAATAACCCCAGCTTTGGTGCAAATATCTTTGCTAGCCCATTAGGCAGTAAACAGGTCTCTTGGCCTCTCCACTCTTAATAGTTCACCAAATTGCTGTTTTTTATCTGGCCTGATTCATGTATGCTAACTATCAGGAAAACCACTGAGGGGACAAGCATGGGTCAAGCTAAATAATAAACTGGAATATTGTGACTAATTAAGGCAGACAGGCAAATCACCCATTTAGCAAAAATATACAGGGCACTGAATAACAGGAATAATGGTGTGAGACCTACACAGACAAGATAATGATTTTCAAACTGCAGATGTGTCAGAATGAAAGGAGGTTTATTTTAAATTTATCAATTCATGGATATAACAGGTAGTTGATGCATAACATGTCCATGAACATTTTTAAACCAAGATTTTAGGTTGAAATATATACAGAATGAATTAAGCCTTCGTGGTAATGAACAGTATGAGAGGAAATAATGGTCTATCTGTAAGGTAGAGGTTAACAGGTATTTGATCAAGTTATATAAAACATCACTGCTAGAATCACCAAGGAAATTTTCACCAAAGGACAAAGCAAACCAAAGCCCTCATGATTTTCCTGTATTATGTAACAGTAAGAGCAATGTATTAAGCTTATTTGTTGCACGGTCACAGGCAAGACATAATGCATGCTTGTCACTTTCAGAATTACATTTCTTTGTAAAGCATTTAAAATACTCTTTATTCCCTGTGGCGAACAACACATTTGTATTTTTTTTTTTTTTTATATATTTCAAGGTTCAATGACTGTCTCCTCTTGTGGTAGGCTACCAGAATACATTTTAAAAGCTATTTTAATAGACTTTTGGGGCATAATTGTATACTTTAAGCAGTCTTTAAGCAAGGCTGTTTCTTTTCTTGTAAACTGTAATGCTGAAAATGTATAAAGATTTTATGTTAAAATGTATATGTACATTTATATGAATGTATAAGGGAGAGTATTTCTTTTAGTGCTGTGACTGTTCAAGAAAAATTATTCTTTTTAGATTAACTCACTCGACATTTTGTTGATGTAGTGACACTAGGGGTCGCACTTGGGAGCCCCAAACACCTCTGATATTTGAGAAAAGGCCAATGAAAATTGGCAAGTGGAATTTGCATGCCACTCCCCCGGACAATGCACCTTATACTTCCCAGACCCAGGTTCAGAGCTTCTCTGCTCTCACTACCCTCGACGGTGGGACGGCCAGGGGGTACATGGAGATTCCTCAGGTGGATAAGGCGGTCGCGGTGCACTTGTGCCCACAAAATGCCGCCACCTGGAGGAATTGCCCAAGACTGTAAGTCTATGTCATCCCTGACAGCTAAGGCTTACAGTGCCGCTGGACAGGCTGCCTCCACCCTGCATGCCATGGCCCTCCTGCAAGTCCACCAGGCCAAGGCATTGAGAGAGATAGATGAGGGTAGTCCTGACCTGAGTGTGATGCAGGAGCTGCGCTCAGCGACCGACTTCACCCTACTGGCAATGAAGGTCACAGTGCGGGCCCTCGGGCAGGCGATGTCCACCATGGAGGTCCAGGAGCGCCACCTGTGGCTTAACATGGTCGAGATGAAGGACACCGACAAGATTCGTTTCCTTGATGCCCCCATCTCCCAGGCTGGCCTGTTTGGCGACACCGTCGAGGACTTTGCTCGGCAGTTCTCAATGGTCAAGAAGCAGATGCGCAGCCTCCTCCCCTGTTGCTGACCGGTCCTTTGGTGTGCATGTGGAGCAAGTTAAGTGCTTTAGCGATTCTTTCAGCACAGTCACAGGCTCGGGACGCCAGGCTCCTCAATATGGCAGTTCCTGCTCTGCCCCGCTGCGAGGCCCCGTCCGCAGGTACATCAAGTGCCCCTCGCTCAGAGGTTGGAGGCGTGGCGAGCACTCTCCAACACGTCGCATTGGCTGGCCAGGATGATCTGACTCGGCTACGCGATTCATTTCGCCAGGCACCCAACCAGGTTCAATGGCATCCGTTTCACCTCGGTAAGAGGCGAGGATGCCGCTGTCCTGCGTGCAGATATTGTAGTCCTTCTACAGAAGGATGCGATAGAGCCTGTCCCTCCAGCCGAGATGAAGAAGGGGTTCTACAGCCCCTACTTCATCGTACCAAAGAAAGGCGGTGGGTTGCGGCCAATCTTGGACCTGCGAGCGCTGAATCGGGCCCTGCACAAACTCCCGTTCAGGATGCTGACGCAGAAGCACATCCTGTCCTGTGTCCGATATCAAGATTGGTTCGCGGCGGTGGACCTGAAGGACGCGTACTTCTATGTCTTGATTTTGCCTGAGCACAGACTGTTTCTTCGGTTCGATTTCGAGGGCCGGGCATATCAGTACAAGGTCCTCCCCTTCAGCAGACCTTGCCCCACTAGGGGAAGTGGGCGTCCGCATCCTCAACTATCTAGATGACTGGCTGAATTTAGCTCACTCTCGAGATCTATTGTGTGCGCACAGGGACCTGGTGCTCAGACACCTCAGCCAACTGGGGCTTCAGGTCAACTAGGAAAAGAGCAAGCTCTCGCCGGCGTAGAGCATCTCTTTTCTCGGGATGGAGTTGGACTCGGTCGCTATGATAGTGTGCCTCATGAACGAGTGCACCCAGTCGGTGCTAAACTGCCTGAAGTCATTCAGGGGAAGAACAGTGGTATATGGCATCCTCGGCAGCGGTTACGCCACTCGGGTTGATGCATATGAGACCGCTTCAGCACTGGCTTCAGACTTGAGTCCCGAGATGGGCATGGCGCCATGGCACGCATCACGTGGCCATCACACCGATCTGTCGCCGCATGTTCAGCCCTTCGACGGACCTTGCATTTCTGCGGGCAGGGGTCCCCTTATACTAAGTGTCCAGGCGCGTAGTTGTAATGACAGATGCCTCCAAGTTAGGCTGGGGTGGCATTTGTAATGGGCACGCAGCCTCAGCCTCTGGAGAGGACCACGACTGCGTTGGCATATCAACTGCTTCGAGTTGCTGGCGGTATCGCTGGCCCTGCGGAGGCTTCGGCCATTGATCCAGGGCAAGCATGTGTTGGTCCGGATGGACAATACGACAAGGCAGTTTACGCTCACATCGCATGTCGCAACTCGCCCGCGTCACCTCCTTTGGAGTTAGCCACTCACATCCCGGGCGATTCTTGGGCGATCTCAACCCTGGGAGTACGAGCACACTCCACTAGGAGTGTAGCATCCTCCTGGGCCTTGGCGAATGGCACCTCTCTATCTTTAGAGCAGCGGGCTGGGCGACACCCAATACATTAGCAAGGTTTTATAATCTCCAGGTTGAGCCAGTTTCATCCCGTGTGTTGGCAGGTATGAACAAGTAAGTGGTGGGCAGCTGGCTGGGTGTACTGCTTGCACACAGCGCCTTTCCCCTCCCCGAGGGGAAGCCGTGCACTTTTTCCCCCATGTGAGTTCCCGAGACCGGTGACCCCTGGATGTCTTTCCTCCTCAGCCCTGTGGCAGGCGAGTTCGGCAGAGAAATTCGATGCCAGGCCCAGTACTTGTGCTGGTATGCCCTGTATTAGGGTAGGTGCTCCACGTGCGAGGTTACTGATCGTAACCCCATGTGATATATTCCCCTCCGGGTAGGACCTACCGCAGGGGCTACTTTCCACATGTGTACTACTGGTTGGTAAGTCCATGTGACGTATTCCCCACATGTTCACCTCCCCTTCGGGCAGGATGTGGTCTCCATGGTGTCTTTTCCTCTTGGGAAAAAGAACACCTTCCCTCTTGCCACAACACTGAACTACCCACTGAAATTGCTGGGACTCTGTCTCGGCTCATCAGCACAAACCTGAATGAGTGGTTGCAAGCCGGCTCCTTTTATACCCGTATGTCCGGGGGAGTGGCATGCAAATTCCACACTGCAATTTTCATTGGCCTTTTCTCAAATATTAGAGGTGTTTGGGGCTCCCAAGTGCGACCCCTAGTGTCACTACATCGACACAATGTCTCGTTCCCTCCATCAGGGAACAGAGGTTACAACAGTAACCAAGACGTTAATACTCAGCCCCATATGCATAAAATAAAGCAGAATGCAGTGCCAGTAGTTTTTATTCTTAACTAATCACCACTTCAGTGATCTGTAAAGTGATTGGTTACACCTCACTTACAGATCACAAATGAGAAAGTAATGGCAATACAATTAAGCCAAATAACTAAATAATAATATTTATTATATTATTCATTCTAAAAAGTATATAATTGTTATGTTAAGGAGCCATTTCTAACAAATCTGACTTCTAAAAATGACTTTCATTGGTGTCAACTAATGCATTCTGGTTGATTTAATAATATGAAATATTTAAATTTTACTGGAATAAAACCAGTTAATTTAGATGTAACTTTTTTACAGTTTGGTGCTGTGTTAGCCCTTTCCCACCAGCAGGTTCGCGAGGGAAAAAATCATCAAAATAATAATAACATAAATAGGTATCATTTGAAAGCTTAGAAGCTGTACTTTCCAATGCATGCAGGCATTATGACCAAAACTGAACAAGTGCTTTGAAATTTGCTGACAAATCAGAAGTGTTTTAACAATTTGCACTGTAATCAGTAAAAACATAAAACTAATCAAACAGCCATGTGTCATATGTTGTTGTAAAGCTCTCAAAGAGTAGGATACAACCTGCCTATTTGTTGTACTCTGAGAGAAAAATATAGCGAGTAATAGCTAAGTATATTTCTTTGACAATTATGTTGGTGTTGCTTATATGCCGCGTTTTTGCTTATAACTTCACAAAAAATAAACTGAACATAAAATATCACATACCATTACTTAGAGGAGGTGATCTTCTTTCAAAAGAGACACACACAAGTTAATCGGATGCATAGATCATTAGATAATTCACACGAAGCACAATGTTACATATGGCCACCAAGAGATGGCGTCAAGTAAATAACACAAACTCGATGCAGACTTATTGAGTCAAAAGGCACTCGTTCTGTGAAATCTCATTATTAAAATTATGTCTGCATGCTATGCAAACCTTTAATCATTGTGTTTGCATGTGTAATTACTTCTTATGTACAATTATTATGTTTTATTTGTTTGGAGAAGTTTTTGGACACATGGAGATGTTTTTGGACTCTATGATAAAGTATTTTTGTAATGCTATAACTTTTGATTGCTTTGTCACATCAGCACAAATTTTTTTTCTCAGATACAGTTGACATGAATGGGAACAAAACAAAGGCAGTTTTTCTGAGCCACCTTATTTACACCCAGAGATGTATAATGTAAAATAAGAAAAATAAGATTTTTTTTGTAAATTTAAGTAAATATTTGGCTCAATTTTTATTTTATTTTTTTATTTTTCAGTAGTTTCTTTTTCATTTCTGAGAGTCTCAGAACGTATCATAATATACAGTATATTATTAAAAAAATTGAAAAGTTTTCTTTACAATGACACCAAAAACATGACCCTCCTTGTTTTTGTCAAGTTATAAGCCTTTAATTTGTGTATGCCACTGAAACAGGATATCTTAAATAACACCTTCAGAGCTTAAAGAGTTAAACTGTAAATATTTATATACAGTCGTGCTCAAAAGTTTTTTATTTTTCAGTAGTTTCTTTTTCATTTCTGAGAGTCTCAGAATGTATCATAATATACAGTATATCATTAAAAAATTTGAAAAGTTTTCTTTACAATGACACCAAAAACATGACCCTCCTTGTTTTTGTCAAGTTATAAGCCTTTAATTTGGGTATGCAACTGAAACAGGATATTTTAAATAACGCCTTCAGAGCTTAAAGAGTTAAACTGTAAATATTTATATACAGTTGTGCTCAAAAGTTTGCATACCCTGGCAGAAATTGTGAAGTTTTGGCATTGATTTTGAAAATAGCTCTCAC
Source organism: Myxocyprinus asiaticus (assembly GCF_019703515.2). Taxonomy (NCBI): domain Eukaryota; kingdom Metazoa; phylum Chordata; class Actinopteri; order Cypriniformes; family Catostomidae; genus Myxocyprinus; species Myxocyprinus asiaticus. The sequence continues at coordinate 20,497,788 of NC_059362.1, forward strand.
GTGGATGCATTGAGCAGGCTAGATACTGAGCCATGGGGAGCAGAAAAGAACGTCAAAAGACCTGCGTAACAAGGTAATGGAACTTTATAAAGATGGAAAAGGATATAAAAAGATATCCAAAGCCTTGAAAATGCCAGTCAGTACTGTTCAATCATTTATTAAGAAGTGGAAAATTCGGGGATCTCTTGATACCAAGTCAAGGTCAGGTAGACCAAGAAAGATTTCAGCCACAACTGCCAGAAGAATTGTTCAGGATACAAAGAAAAACCCACAGGTAACTTTAGGAGAAATACAGGCTGCTCTGGAAAAAGATGGTGTGGTTGTTTCAAGGAGCACAATACTTGTTGACCCCTCTCCAAACATAGCGCTTATGGTTGTGACCATAAAGCTCTATTTTGGTCTCGTCACTCAAATTACAGTGTGCCAGAAGCTGTAAGGCGTGTCAAGGTGTTGTCGGGCATATTGTAACTGGGCTTTTTAGTGGCATTGGCTTCTTTCTGGAAACTCGACCATGCAGCTCATTTTTGTTCAAGTATCATCGTATTGTGCTCCTTGAAACAACCACACTGTCTTTTTCCAGAGCAGCCTGTATTTCTCCTGAGGTTACCTGTGGGTTTTTCTTTGTATCCCGAACAATTCTTCTGGCAGTTGTGGCTGAAATCTTTCTTGGTCTACCTGACCTTGGCTTGGTATCAAGAGATCCTCAAATTTTCCACTTCTTAATAAGTGATTGAACAGTACTGACTGGCATTTTCAAGGCTTTGGATATCTTTTTATATCCTTTTCCATCTTTATATAGTTCCATTACCTTGTTACGCAGGTCTTCTGACAGTTATTTTCTGCTCCCCGTGGCTCAGTATCTAGACTGCTCTGTGCATCCAAGTGAGAGCTTACAAACTCATTGATTATTTATACACAGACACTAATTGCAATTTAAAAAGACACAGGTGTGGGAAATTAACCTTTACTTGCCATTTAAACCTGTGTGTGTCACCTTGTATGTCTGTAACAAGGCCAAACATTCAAGGGTATGTACATTTTTGATCAGGGCCATTTGGGTGATTTCTGTTATCATTATGATTTAAAAAGGAGCCAAACAACTATGTGATAATAAATGGCTTCTTATGATCACTATGCTTAAATAAAAGATGATTTTTTTTTTGTTTGTATGATCAGTCATATTTTCAAAATCAATGCCAAAATTTTACAATTTCTGCCAGGGTATGCAAACTTTTGAGCACAACGTTTTATATATATATATATATACACACTGGCAGCCAAAAGTTTGGAATAATGTACAGATTTTGCTCTTATGGAAAGAAATTGGTAGTTTTATTCACCAAAGTGGCATTCAACTGATCACAATGTATAGTCAGGACATTAATAACATGAAAAATTACTATTACAATTTGAAAACATTTTAAACTACTTCAGAGTTCTCATCAAAAAATCCTCCACATGCAGCAATGACAGCTTTGCAGATCCTTGGCATTCTATCTGTCAGTTTGTCCAGATACTCAGATAACATTTCACCCCACGCTTCCTGTAGCACTTGCCATAGATGTGGCTGTCTTGTTGGGCACTTCTCACACACCTTACAGTCTAGCTCATCCCACAAAAGCTCAATGGGGTTAAGATCCATAACACTCTTTTCCAGTTATCTGTTGTCCAATGTCTGTGTTTCTTTGCCCACTCTAACTTTTCTTTTTGTTTTTCTGTTTCAAAAGTGGCTTTTTCTTTGTAATTCTTCTGATAAGACCTGCACCCCGAGTCTTCTCTTTACTGTTGTACATGAAACTGGTGTTGAGCGGGTAGAATTCAATGAAGCTGTCAGCTGAGAAGGACATGTGAGGCATCTATTTCTCAAACTAGAGACTCTGATGTACTTATCCTCTTGATTAGTTGTACATCTGGGCCTTCCACATCTCTTTCTGTCCTTGTTAGAGCCAGTTGTCCTTTGTCTTTGAAGACTGTAGTGTACACCTTTGTAGGAAATCTGTTTCTTTTTTGCCATTTTTGACCTAATATTGACCTTAAGACAAGCCAGTCTATTGCATACTGTGGCAACTCAAAAACAAACACAAAGACAATGTTAAGCTTCATTTAACGAACCAAATAGCTTTAAACTGTGTCTGATATAATGGCAAGTGATTTTCTAGTACCAAATTAGCAATTTAGCATGATTGCTCAAGGATAAGGTGTTGGAGTGATGGCTGCTGGAAATGGGGCCTGTCTAGATTTGATAAAAAATGACTTTTTACAAATAGTGATGGTGCTGTTTTTAACATCAGCAATGTCCTGACTATACTTTGTGATCAGCTGAATGCCACTTTGGTGAATTAAAGTACAAATTTCCTTCCGAAACAGCAAAATCTGCACATTATTCCAATCTTTTGGCCACCAGTGTATAATTTCAAATGAATTCTAAAATTGTACACATATGCCATGCTGTTCTTAAATTAGACACAATTTGGCAACAACCTTGGCTATTTAAACTGTTTCTGTAAAATACAGATTGTAAGATCAATATACCTGCCCTCTGAATAGACTGGTTCAACCAGAGGTGAGATCAATAAGCCATGTGGGCCTCAATCTCTAGACAGTTACATTCTACCTCCCACTTAAAAAGTTGGCTCTGAATGATGCACTGCATAATACATGCCATTCACTATCCCTATTTGCTGTAAGAAATAATGGGGGATATAGTTTCTCTTTCCCATGACAGCAGCAAGGAGAAGATTTGGTTTTGGACAATAGGTGCAAACCCAAATTTTATTGGCAGAGAAAGTACCAGATAATCATCAGAAGCAGGCGGGAGAGAATACTTTTTGAGTAATTATATATCATGATACACAATGTTTTTTTTTTCCTAATTTGAATTCATTTGTCCTTCATATGGTAGAATGAGATTATTGGCAGTTCTATTCCAAGAAAAGTTTTGACCTTTTACTTTCTGATACATTTTCAGCATCTTTGAGCCTTAAAAATTAGACCTGAAATACAGAGGAAAAGTCTGAGGGATTGGGAAGCTTGATCACAATTTATTTATTTATTTATTTATTTATTATTTTTTTGCTAATGAGAAATGCAAGGGGAAGCAACAGTAAAAAGCCTACCTGGTCAGCCAGAGAAGGGTGAGTGATTAGTAAGAGATGGCAGATCAATAACTTTGCAAATGCAGGAATACATCACTGTACCGCACTCAATAAATAAGTCTACACATCACCTTTATTTGTGAATAGAGCTGCTTACTGACAAAACGCAAGAAGTAAAAGACATCCAACACAATACTGTTCAAGAGGTGAGTGGAAATTACTTTCCCAGTGCATATCTCTAACAAGTTAAAAAAGTTAGAAAAAAGTCTGGTTTTTGGGAACTAGGGCTGCGTGATTTGGACAAAAAGTCATACAGGGATTATATTGAAAAATATTGTGATTGTGATTTGAACTGCGATATGATAACAAAAAACTAATAGCTAAGTGATTCATTTTGACCAAAAAAGTCCTGCTGGTCACACTTGAGTCCTCCAAAATCATGTGAACCAAACTCAGACTTTTTCACTTCAGCCAAAAACAAACAAACAATGCAAAAAAAATAAATAAATAAAAATAAATAAAACATTTTCTTCTTCATATTCACATTGTACCTGTCCACTGTGCACCTGTTTTTGTCCACTTTGTGATAGGGTCTCAGCCCACTTTTCATTATTATTTATTGGAACCAAGTAAACTTGAATATTATTTTACTTAAATATTTTATTATTATTATTATTATCATCATCATCATCATCATCATCATCATCATCATCATCATCATACAATAGTAATATATTTCTGTAATTAAATCTTAAAGGGTTAGTTCACCTAAAAATGGATGCAAATTCTCTCATCATTTACTTACCCTCATGCCATCCCAGACATGCATGACTTTCGTTCTTCTGCTGTGCACAAACAAACATTTTTACACGAATATCTCTATAGGTCCACACAATGCAAGTGAATGGTAACCTGAACTCCAAAAGCTCCAAAAAGGAGATAAAGTAAGCATAAATGTAATCCATAAGACACCAGTGGTTTAATCAATGTCTTCTGAAGCATTCCAGTTGGTTTTGGGTGAGAACAGATCAAAATTGTACATCTTGCCATTGCAGTCTTTAGGCATAATCATGATTTCAAGCTCGATTACACTTCCTAGTGTTTGATGCATGTCCAGAATGCTAGATGGCGCTATAGGAAATTTAACTGAGCTTGAAATCATGATCGCCGTGGAGACTGCTGTCAAGACATACAGTGAAAAAGGAGTTATATTTTGGTCTGTTCTCACCCAAAACCAAATGGAATGCTTCAGAAGACATTCATTAAACCACTGGAGTCGTATGGATTACTTTTATGCTGACTTTATCTCCTTTTTGAAAATTTTGGAGTTTTGGTCACCATTCAATTGCATTGTATGGACCTACAGAGCTGAGATATTCTTCTTAAACTCTTTGTTTGTGTTCAGCAGAAGAAAGAAAGTCATACACATCTGGGATGGCATGAGGGTGAGTAAATGATGAGAATTTTCATTTTTGGGTGAATTAACCATTTAACTTGCACAGGGCACTGTAACAGACCCTTACAGAAGTCATTTAGTTTGAAACAAGCAGAAGAAGATTATTATGTGTACTGCTGAGATCTATGAGATGGAGACACTGTCATATTGGTGCACCAGGAACACATAAACCTTTGGAAAGCCCATGGATGAGACCATTACTGCTGACTGAACTGTTCTGCAAAAGCGCTCTGGCCACTGCCAAAGTATGGAATGTTTATTGGTAGCATGACAGTGTGGCACGAGTAGTGCTGAAGCATGTAGCATCAGTTTGCTTACTCAACACATGCCACCCCTCTTTCCCTCGACAGCTTTAAAATGTATGCTGCTCGGGTTCTTCTGAACTACTGCCATACATGTGTCTTACACCCCAACAGAATGTAAGTGTGTGTGAGGTAAAGAGAGGGAGAAGTGGACTGGACATTTTGTTATGTAATATATATGTGTTTTATTAATTACTTACAGTAAGTGTGGTCTTTAGAGCCCAAGTGCTGTCCTATTAAAAAAAGACTCACTTTCTCTTCTAACACACAGATAAACTTAACCTTAACAACCCTGGATCCCAAGGATTTATGTTAAAAAGAGGAACAAAGCAAATTTACACAGACAAGGAGAAGAAAAAGAGTCAAAATAAAAGAAGTGTACGGAGTAGCTCTACAACAAAGGTCCCAGATCAGTACATGGTGATTAGCCTAATAATAATTTCCCAGATCTAATCTAAATCCAGTCCCATTCATATCATGCATTAAACTTTGTTTCACCAGCACCGTACAAAAGATACAGTATACATACTGTAGATCCGGGATTAACACAGATATATACCTATGTTATGGCACACTGTGAACAGGCAATTAAACTCTGCATAAATAATCTCTAATGCAATCATTATGGTTCATTAATGCAATATGTCTAGGCCTACTTTATCATAATTTAGTAATTGCTGGATTTGGCTAATCCAGTTGCTCAAACAGAATACCACACAATTCTCCATGCTGTAGCACTGTGAAATAAATCCACCAAAACAAAACAAGGTCTACTTCCCATCTGCTGTCATTTATTTGTACAGAAAACAGCATGACAGAAACTGCATAAAACAACCAAGCGCCAAACCAACAGCAAACACTGCGCTACTATACGTCAGTCAACATTCAGCGCTGCCATCTACTACAACAGTTCTGAAGTCAGCAAGTACTCTAGAGAAGAGCTAGTCAACTGGCGGCCCGCGGGCCAAATCCGGATCGCCAGTCATCTTTGTCTGGCCCTCTGAAATACCAGAGCGTTCTCTGTGCAAAACTTAGCGTTCATAGGCGCGAGCCTCAGCAATCAGCGGTGAGTTTAACAACGCTCATTGGCATGTGCAACAGCATTCAGCAGTCATCGGTTGTGCAGACCGGAGTGCGCATTTAAGCTTTTCTGGCGATAGTTTAGTTACACTGCTTTGCTAAACATGGATCACACTGTTTAAGGTGAGCATTTTATAGCATCTTTTGCAATCAAATGTATTTATATAAAATTGCTTGGTTGTGTGGAGTGCGCCAAATCTACAGTTGTAAAAAATTATCACCACAGTTGTGACAGAAATGTTGCCAGCACATACGCACATCTCAGGCAACAAAAGCAATCGATTAAGAAAACTGAACGTTCAAAGAAATGCGCTGAAAAGTTTGCTTTTATTCACTATTCTTGAAGTGTCAAACGATCGTGTCTCATCTGTTCAGGGTCTATAGGGCTTGGAAAAAAATGATAACGTGAATCTGAACCTTCAAATATCCTGACTATTTCACCTTTATGCACCAGAGAAACTAGCGCACAGCCATCTTGAAAATTTCCAGTCTAGCGTATTCTATATAGATTTCTAAGGTGTTGATGTCAAAATGTAATTAGCTAGTGAAGTGTATTTACAGGTTATAGAGTTGTCAAAAGTTATCATGAGCATTTTAAAGTATTCAGGGGATGTCATAGCAACAGAAAGCAGAGCGTGGAGAATTTAAAACAAGAGTATTTCATTCATAATTACAAAAGATCCTACCTTCACGCTGTGGACATACTGATATGTCTCTGTGCTCATGAAACTCCAAGAGACAACACAAAGTCATTAAAAATATCTCTGTATGACACCTGTGGCCATCTTCTCATGTCATTCACCCATCGCGTTATCCACCTTATTTTTCAGCGAAACTAGGGTGCCGCCATTATCGACCTTGAATGTGGACCACTTCCGGTATAAGCCACTTCCAGCTATTTTAGCTATACAAAAATACTACATTATGCTGATTTATATTACAGGCTGTCAATAAATGTCGAAATATTATTACCATTCATTACGATTTTCATAAACTCATTGGTTTTGAGCACAAATAGCTTTACTGTTTATCGCATTTTGTCATTGTTTTTTCACACACTGTTGCACAGGCAGAATGAATGAATACAGGCAGTGACAGGACAGTCCTCCACAAACTTTACACAACCAGCAGAGAGGAGAAAGCTGCCGGGAAGATTCTGCTTCAACTTTCTTTGCATTAAAACTGCATCTTGTTTCATCTTGGCAAAATAATAAATGCATTTTACTCTCCATTCTTGTCAGAGAGCATTCTCTCTTTCTTAGCTGTGCATAGTAAACAGACATGCAGATCTCGCATTCAGCATGTCTTATGAGACATCGGCTTTGGAAATAAATAAATAAAGGCATCATTGGAGGTTTTGCAGGTACATATGAATGGAGGTGTACTTGGAGACAAGAAAATCTGCATCATCACAATCTCAATAAAGAAAGCAGATTTTATTACCATCTCTTCAATACAACAACACACGGCAACAAGTGAATGATTTACTTTCTCTTTTACTATAAATGCTGACATTTGAAAATTATCTGACATTGGCACATAATTCTGCAGTACATCCTGTGGTTGTGTGATAGTTTATAAGACCATATCACTAAATTCTGGTATTATAACCTTCTAGTTATTTACACTGCGGTCAATGCCAGCAGAACTTTTTCACATTCGTCGGAAATGCAGCCGCTACTTACTTCCGCGTTGCAAAATAAGGTGGATAGTTCATGTGAGCAGATTTTTTGTGTTAATCCGGGATGGGGTGATGCCAAATTTTTATACACACACACACACACACACACACACACACACACACACACATATATATATATATATAAAAGAGTATGTTTTATTTCATATTGCATTTACAACTATTTTAATCACATTTAAGTCTCTAAAAAATATGGGGTGAAAAATTATTTAAAAAAAAGTACAAATAATTTCCTTTAATGTCATGAACTTGCATGTAAAATAATATGAGCTGTCCTGTTTGAAATTTCATGTCAACTACACATTTTAACACAAATTATTTACAAGTTGAAACCTAAAAATTAAGCAGAATTACACGTAAAACAATTAAACGCATGTATTATGAAAAAGTGCAGTATGTCATAGCTGTCTGAATGTGATCTGCCTGGTCCAATTTACCTCTGTGGGTGCGGAAAAAAACATAACATAAAACAAAAAACAAACATTTACAGTGACAGAAAAAACACCTCATGAGCATTTTCACGTAGTAAAATGCTGTAGACTCACACCATCAACTCTTGCTGAAAAATACTCTGTGCTCCCACACGTTTTGCTCCATTTTGATCTACTCTTCTTAGTACACTCTAATACAAACAGGAATTTAGATGACAAAATTTGAGCGGATCGCAGAAAAGGGGTGGGGCTGAATAAGGTGAATATAGCTGTGAGCCAGCCCTCTCAATCACAAACAGCATCAACTCAGTTTGTTCTTCTTTTGCCAATGATTACACAAAAATCTGGCTCCTGCACTGGCTATTGTGTGCAAATTCACAATATTTGCAGGACTCATTTTTTCCTCACTGAATAGGTTGAAACTTTATAGAGAAAATAGAAGAACAGACATTTTATCTATTTTTTTTCCAAAAAGAAAATTACATTTAAATGCATTCTTAAGCAAACATTCAAATGTGGGTTGATATTGTGTGTGGGATTTAGCAAGTCTAAATGTTTCTCCTCAGTTTTATTAATTTTCAAACAATAGCCCTAAAATGTTTAAATGATTATAATGTTTTTTTGTTTGCTTGTTTGTTTTTTCAAAGTAAAGTTGATAATAAATTATTTGTTAGTTACTGTAAGAGTATAAGTCATGTTTGTTCTTCAGCCAGATCTTATGAAGGAATTTATGGCCAGACCTAAAAAAAAACCTATAATTCAATATACAGTATACCCTGACAATTTTAATATGAGTAAATGCACAGTGTTAAGGGTGTTTTTTAGAAGCATGTTACTTGCGATGAAAGTGTTAGCTAAGATAATATGGAAAAAAATTTGGCCCCTGCCAAGTTTTCATCTGGATAATCTGTCCCCACAAGAAATTAGTTGAAGAGCCCTGCTCTAGAGTCAGCCTCTAAATTACATATTGTGTAAACAATGTTTAGTCAGTTTTCCAATTAAAACTTTAAAGATGAAGTGTGTAATTTCTGTGCCATTAGCAGCACCAAATGAAACTGCAAAAGTAATGATTGTTTCCAAATAGGTCTGCCAAACATTCCTTTCTACTCTGTCGCCCATTTGCAGGGAGTCCCAAGGAGTGTTTTTTTTTATTTTTTTTTAATGTAAACATGCGTTTAGCATCCTGTGCATGAGTGCAACGTTTTGAACCCTCCTATTGCGTTCAGAATCTGCAAACACCTTTTGCGTTCGTGGGTCAATTTTGACCCGGTGGAATTCAAGCTTATAAATCATTCATAACCCGTTGTTCCCTCTCTGTCACTCACTCGACGTTGTGTTGATGTAGTGACACTAGGGGTTCGATCTTGAGAGGCCCAATCACCTTTGCTTAAAATAGAAAAGGCCAATGAAAATTGGCGAGTGGAATTTGCATGCCACTCTCCGCCCCGGACATCCAGGTATAAAAGGAGATGGCGTGCATCACTCATTCAGATTTTTTCTTTGGAGCCGAATGCATGTGTGTTCGTCCTCTCACTCTTTGCTACACTGCTGGTTTCTTACGGCGCATATCAGCAGTCACCCTCACACGGTTGAGTGCTGTGTTTCCCCTGGGCGCTTTGGCAGCCTGAGTCTGCAGGTGCTAAAGAGTATATTAGAAAGTGTGTATTTTCTAAAGAGCTCATGCAAACGCTTGCCGTCTTTATAAAGATGTCCTTCCGCGTTTGCGCTATTGGATGTGGCCATTAACTCTCTCCTCCGGATACCCATGAAATCTGCCTCGAGTGTCTGGGGAGCCAGCATGCCAAGGCGGCTTTCGTGGAAGGGTTGTGTTCTCATTGCAGGAATATGCCCATGAGAACGTTGCGGTCACGGCTCACTTTCTTCTTCGTGAAGCAAGGAGCCACCACGGCTGCTCCCCAAACCATTCCGTCCTGGGCTGACGCTCAGCCGGCCAGGTCGGCAAGCACCGCGGGTGATCTGGATGTGGGCATGGGAGAGTTTCCGCCGGCTCAGCCCCCCCGGACCTCCCATCCCCCAGCACGCTCATTCTGTCCGGACGAGCTGTCGAGCGATGCAGGCAGTCTGCCTCAGGGCAGGTTTAATGTGTCATTCACGGCTCGCGATGAGGATGAGCTTACAGTCGTGGCATCGGAGGGTGGGCTTCTGCTATCGGAGGCGGATGAATCTTCTGAGCTCCCGCCCACAGCTGGTAGAGCACAGGATGAGTCGGACGCTGAGATGGCAGTCGTGCTTGCCCGGGCGGCTGCAAACATCGGGCTGAAGTGGAACCCTTCACCCTGCCCTGAGCGTTCGCGGCTGGATGATTGGTTTCTGGGCTCAGAGTGCGACTCACAGCCGCGCCCTGCCCCAGTGCCTTACTTACCAGAAGTAACGAGCTAACGAAGTCATGGAAGGCACCTTTTACTGACAGTACACGCTTCGTGGGCTCATCCACTCTGACTACCCTCGACGGCGGAGCGGCTAAGGGATATGTCGAGCTTCCCCAGGTAGAGCGTGCCATAGCGGTGCATTTATGGGATAAAGAGACCTTTAAGCAAAGGTGATTGGGGTTCTCAAGGTCGAAACCCTAGTGTCACTACATCGACACCACGTCTCGTTCCCTCCATCAGGGAACAGAGGTTACATCATTAACCAAGACGGTTTTCATCTACAGCTATTTTAAGTCATTAATAAGACCTTAACTGTTCTTACTTGTAAAACGATTGATATTTTTGGCATGTTAACTGAAAAATATAAAAGTTATTATATAATCAATATGCCATTTATTTTAAAGAATACAGTATAGAAATTCTTTAACATTTAAAAATATATATATTAACTACAACAAAACCAGTCTGCTACATGTGAAGGCATCTTATTTTAATCAACATTTCTGTGAAAGTTTATCTAAATATAATATAATTTACAATTTGTATTAACATCTAATATGAGGATTACTAGTAATTTGAATGAATCTACATAATATCATGTGTAAAGCCACAATAGATGCCCGGGTCAAAATTGACCCGTGAACGCAAAAGATGTAACTTTCTTTTTTAAATGGTTATATCTCTTAAACAATTATATGTAAAAATCTGAAGAAAAAAAATAATTATAATATATATATATATATATATATATATATATATATATATATATATATATATATATATATATATATATATATATATACATTATGTGTATTTTGATAGTCTTGACAAAGTCACAAAGTTTGGTTCCCATACTAAAAACGATGTTGTATTTAAAAATTATTATCTACCACTCCTGGGTCAAAAATGACCTGAACACAATGGGAGGGTTAAGATGTGTTTCAAGTTAAAATAACTTAAACTTCCAAAACAGCACTGCCTCTATTTTTTTAATTTTTTTATTATTAATATGTTTTAAATGAGACCGCATTTGGCCTTAATGTCCCCTTCTAGTTGTATCTGCACATTAAACTGGGATAGGAGGAGGCATGGGCAGCGCTAGGGGTAGGCTACCTGGGCTTAAGCCCCAAAAGTTTTTAGTAAAGCCCTGAATGTTTTTATTATCTTGTGGTGATGTCAAAAGTACCAGTGCCTCAGCATCAAGTTAAGATACTATATATATATATATATATATATATATATATATATATATATATATATATATATATATATATATATACATACATATATTCACATAGCACACCGAAGCAGCGCATGAGCCGAACTGAAACAGTGTGTTACAACAATGTCGCTGCAAACAACGCATGTACTTTTACACCAGCAGCGCTCCTGCTGCAGAAACTGCTGCGCTCTACACAGAAAATAAAGTTATAAAATGGTTATCAGGAGTGAGCTATTGTTAAGTGTTACAAACATGATCATCTTGAAATCGTATTGACATGATGCTGGTGTAATCTAATGCAGTCTTGCAGAATTAGTTCATGTAGTTACAGCAAACACAATGAGCTCTACTAATTTTTAAACATCATTATATAGTGGAAGGGGGAGGATGATAAGCCTGAACGTTGTTTTACACAAGAGAAGACCATTTGATCACATGGTTTGGCTCGGTCACACTTAATACTATAGCTTAACAATATAGCCAGAATTAAGTAATTATGCACAACCATTGAATAGCTATATCTCTTTGTTCAAACAACATCCAAAACTTTTGGCCGTTGAATGAGTACTTTCCTCACAAAAAGGACGCGCTTCTAATATGTTAACTCACCATCTTCAACAGCAGGCAGGTACAGCATCCCATGTTTTATCCTTTGTTAATTAATCCTTATACTGTAAAAAGTTGAGAGTAGAGTACTTCAGTACAAGTGTCTTTCAATTCAAGACTGAGGTAAGTTTTGAATTTACTGTGCATTTGTTTCCCTCAGCTGTTATCATTGGGCTGTGTATGTGTGCTGTCTATTTAATAGTATATAGGGTATTTTTATTTTGTTTAAGGCTATGACTTGTAGTATACTGTAGTTTTAAATGCTAAAACCCTATGTCTGCTTAAGCTAAATAATTACAATAATTATGTTTTGTTTTTGTGTCATTTAATTGTTTTTTTATTATTTTTTCCCCCCACGAGCTGTAATTAATACTAAAACACACTAGACTACAAATACATGCTTATTCTGTGTAATATCTGTTTTTTTCATGTCAACTCATCTTCATGATGTCTGGCACTTTAATTCAGCGTGAGCAGTGCAGCAAAAATAGATCCAACGCCAAAACTCCCACTGCACTGCCGCTCACGTGCCACACCAACGTGCTGCTAACACTTCCTATGTGAATGCTCTAACCCAGGGGTCGGCAATCTTTTTGACATGGAGTGCCATTTTTTTATAAAAACATGCACAAGTATTTGATTTTTGAAGTTTGAGTCCACTTGAGAAAATGTTTCTATTTTGCATTTTTCTAATTTAATATTTTATTTTTAATTATAAATGATATTATCAGCATAACAGTTTGAGTGAAAAATTTGTGCAAAACCTGCATGTGAATTTTCACAGAGCATCTTGTGAAAGTGCTTTAATGAAGGAAAACCTGTCATTTTGTACAAAATGAGTTAACACAGTTAATGTCATAAATTTGCTTATTTGATTACTGATCACCAAATTATGTGGAATCTTAAATATTCCTTATATAATGACATATATTTTTAAAAATCATGCAAAGGGGTAATCACTAGTATTCAAGCAACAGCGAGAGAGGAGCAGGCTATTTTATTTATAAGAAGGTTTTCGCACCTGCATTCCAATCTACATCTTGATGTAATCCTTCCTCCTGATCACGCGGTGTGTTTTCATCAGCTGAATGGGAGTGTGACAAGACTCATGCTGCGCACGCAAGCCGTTTGCGCATAACAAGCTGATCAACTATTTAGCCCTTTTCGGTGAATCGGATCTGTAAAATCCTAAAACTTTATTTGAAAAGATTTTTGAACCCCATGATGTGGGTTTATGTTTTCTCTTTTAATCGTTTAATGTAATTTTGAGTGTGACCATGGTTTAAGGAGGGCGTACCTGTACGCTGGGTTGGAAATCTCAAGGATTAATAGTTGTGTTTTCCTTATTACATCACGTGTTGTTCTGAAAGCAAAAAGAAGCAAATGAAACACGGAATGTAGGCTGTCACCCGAGCAGCCTGACTGAAGCAAAGCGGGCGTGTTTACTCATGCGATTAACCGAAAGTGAAGTCTGTTGGGTATAATGCAGTCTCGTCACATTTTAACATTTTGTTTAGCCTCCCATTCAGCTCATGAAAACACACTGCGTGATCATGAGGAAGGATTACATCAAGATGTAGATTGGAATGCAGGTGCGGAATTTCATTTGAATAAAATAGTCTACTCCTCTCTCGCCGTTGCTGGCACACATGCAATAGGTTGCCGACCCCTGCTCTAACTGTTAATGTGCGCTGATTCCGAGTCCAGTTTATAATTATAATAATTAATAATAATTATAATAATTTAATAATTAATAATTTAATAATAATATATAATAATTTTCTTTATTTATCACACATTATACATTTGCACATATACGGTGAAATTCTTCTTTTTCACATATCCCAGCTAGGCTGGGGTCAGAGTGCAGGGTCAGCCATGATACGGCGCCCCTGGAGCAGATAGGGTTAAGGGCCTTGCTCAAGGGCCCAACAGTGGCATCTTGGCGGTGCTGGGGCTTGAACCCCCGACCTTCTGATCAGTAACCCAGAGCCTTAACCGCTGAGCTACCACTGCCCTGAGGCGAGTTTGAAAGAGGCGTAATTGCCAATTAATTTGTCAACAGTGCTCAACAATATATCTTTCCTGAACAACTGTGTTATGAAATTAGCTGTTCCATCCTTCCATGCTGACTCACAGCTGTTTGTCAGCCTCCTGGCTGCCTTTTGCGTACTGTTTCAACCAAATGCTATCAGTCACAGCTTATCTTACCTGCTAGCACTGTGTATCTCTATTAGATTACTGATGTAGTTGTTCAGTATCACTGCTGGCCCATCAGAGTACCTAAGAATCTTTGGCGAAGGTACTATGAAGATAACAGCAAGTGACTAGGCAACCAAGAGCAAAGAGTGGTGTTACAGTATGTTCTGAGGTGTTTCAAAGCCTGTACACAAGTATTAATTTTTTGATCTAATGTAGCATTTCAGAAAGAGAGGAATTGTTTCAGGAAATGTTTTCAAAGATGCATCCCAGGTCTTGTTGGGACATGATGCAAATGCTATTATAGATGGAAAGCCTGCTAGGGCAGAAATTTGTAATATATCAAATTATATAATGTTATATGATACCTATAAATGTGTCTGCAATGCTTTTAAATAGCACTTATGGCTTCTAACATGCCTTGATTGGTCTGAATGCAAAAAGCACTCTCCTAATGCTGTTTTACTTGTATTCCCTGTTAAAAAAGACCTGCTTAGGCTGGTTATGCTGGTTTGGTGCTGGTCTAACTGGTAAACCAGCATAGCTATGTTGTTCACTAGCAAAACTTAGCTGATATTGCTGGTCGACCAGCATGGTCATGGCAGGGACACCAGCACACCAGTATCTAATGCTGGGGACCAGCATCCAAAACATATGTTGGTGTCCAACAATGCTGGTCTTTTCAACGGGGTTACATTGGATACCTTTGTATAAAAGCGACTCTCTGAGATCTAAGCAGTCTACATCACTAGTTCTCAGTGAATTTAGGTTGTAATCTTGATTTCTTAGCAATTTTTAATTAAGTTATTGTAATATGACTTACTTTAAATTATTTAAAGTCATCTTGAGGTCCTCTTGGAAATTTACTGAGGCCCCCTTTTGGGCCCCAGCCCCCTTATCGAAAACCATTGGTCTAGATAAGGGGTTGGCATCCTTTTTGACGTGGAGTGCCATTTTTTATTTTCCTGGTCAATGGCTGTGCAGACACCCAAAAGTCCACTTGTGAAAAAGTTTCTATTTTGCATTTTTTCTAATTTAATAGTTTACTTTTCATTGCAAATGATATTATCAGCATAACAGTTTGAGTGAAAATTTTGTGCAAAACCCGATGATTACGATAAAAATAATCATGATCATGCATGTGAATTTTCACAGAACATCTTAAGTGCTTTAATGAAAGAAAACCTGTCCTTTTGTACAAAATTAGTCAACAGTTAATGTCACAAATTTGCTTATTTGATTACTGATCACCAAATTGTGTGGAATCTTAAATATTTCTTATATTATGTCATTGTAATCATGTAATCACTAGCACGCAAGCAACACTGAGAAAAGAGCAGGCTATTTTATTTATAAGTTTTTCACACTTGCATTTCAATCTACATCTTGATGTAATCCTTCCTCCTGATCACACAGCATGTTTTCATCAGCTGAATGGGAGACTAAACACTATTAAAGTGTGACGAGATTCGCGCTGCACATGCAAGCAATTCACGCATCACAAGCCGATCAACTATTCAGCCCTTTTCGGTAAATCGCACCTGCAAAATTTTATTTCCAGGTTTAATTTACATTTTGAATATACTCAGTTTTTTGAACCCCAAGATGTGGGTTTATGTTTTCTCTTTCCTGCAGCGGGATCCCTGATGCTGAGCGAAGTCTGCCGCCCGTTTACCTTCGCTCAACAGCTCCGCAAAGCCTGCCGGCGGTGGGTGCTGGCTGAGGAGCCCAGCGACGTTGGGGATGCCATCGATCTTGTGGTACTGGAACAATTAGTCTCCCAACTACCAAAAGGAACAGCGGAGTGGGTCCAGTGCCACCAACCGGCGTTGCTGGATGAAGTAGTACAGTTGGCGGAGGACCATTTAACGGTGGACCCAGGGGCCGGTGTGCCCTGCTCTCTCTCTCACTGTGGACCCTCCCCCTCTGCTGCCCCCTCCCCTCCTTCTTTCCGACCTATCCCATTCCCCTGGAAATGGTGGAACAATCCCCCGAGGCCGGCTCTACATTCTTCCTCTCAGGTGGGGGAAGCTGCGGCCACTGGTGTGGGCATGAGGTTTGGGCCGGTCTGTTGGAGTTATGGGGAACTGGGACACGTCCGCGAACAGTGCCCGGTGATGGAGGTGGGGACATTGATCCGGGTCCCCGACACTCCACTGGCTGCCCCCGATCGAGCCAGGACGTACCAAATACCCGTGAGTATTAGGCGGGGTACATACCAAGCCTTGGTGGATTCAGGTTGTAACCAAACCTCCATTCAACAATGCTTGGTTCAAAATGGGGCATTGGATGCAAATAATCAGGTGAGGGTGAGGTGTGTGCCCAGGTTTATATACGATTATCCTGTAGTGACATCACTATTCTATTTCAAGGTCAAAAGCATAATATTGAGGCTGTGGTTAGTTCCCGCCTCACCCATCTACTAATTTTGGGTACTAATTGGCCGGCTTTTCCAAAATTGTTAAAGGGGTTGTGTGTGGATGGGTCTTGTAATACAGTGGGACGGTGTGGGGTGTGCAATGCGCTGACTGGGAAGGCAGAGCCGGGGCCATCTACGTCAGCTCCGCATCAGGATGACTTAAGGGAGGGGGAAGCCTCGGCTTCCCTAGCCCTTAGGGGAATTCCCACTGGGGATTTCCCTCTGAAGCAGATGCAAGACGAGACTCTTAAGCATGCATTTCAATCACGGGGATGTTAGCCGGTGGTCAGCTGATAAATCCGCCGGCCACTCCAAAAGCACCATTGCGCCCTCTTCCGTTGATCGAGGTTCCCATTGACAGAGTTGGCATGGACCTCGTCGGGCCATTAGAACGGTCAGCACGCGGGCATCACTTTGTGTTGGTTCTGGTGGAATACGCAATGCGATACCCGGAAGCAGAGCCACTGCGCAACATCTCAGCACGTAGTGTTGCGGAGGCACTCTTCAGAATAATCTCCCGAGTGGGGATTCTGAAAGAAATCCTCACTGATCAGGGCACTACTTTCATGTCACGTACACTACGCAAGCTGTATGAATTGTTGGGTATTAAATCAATTCGGACAAGCGTGTACCATCCACAAATGGACGGCTTGGTCGAACAATTAAATAAGACCTTAAAAAATATGATTCGTAAGTTTGTGCTCGAAGATGCTCAGAATTGGGATAAGTGGCTCGAACCCCTGTTATTTGCAGTGCGAGAGGTCCCGCAAGCCTCCACGGGGTTTTCCCCATTTTAATTGTTATATGTGCATAAGCCCCGTGGCATGTTAGATGTCATGAAGGAAAATTGGGAGGAGGGACCTTCACAGAGTAAAAATTATATTCAATACGTTCTTGAACTGAGAGCAAAACTCCACACGCTGGGGCGTCTATCACAGGAGAATTTGCTACAGGTGCAAGAACGGCAGGCCCGGCTGTATAACAGGGGAGCTCAGCTACAGAAATTTGCACAGGGAGATAAAGTACATGTATTGCTGCCCACATCAAGCTCGACATTACTCGCGAAGTGGCAAGGGCCCTTTGAGGTCACATGGCGAGTTGGGGAAGTCGATTATGAGGTAGTGCGTATGGATAGGGGCGGGGCACGTCAGATCTACCACCTCAATCTCTTAAAACCATGAAAACAGAGGCATGAAAACACGTTTAGCGCTGATGTAAACACAGAGAAGGTGTGCAACAGTTAAATCCGTTCAAGAGTGCGAGCGTTCAACCCCCCCCCCGACGACTGACAGAAGCACAGTGAAATGCTAAGCACCGGAGCACCTTAATATGGCTTTGAGTGTGACCATGGGTTAAGGACAGTATACCTGTATGCTGGGTTGGAAATCTCAAGGATTAATAGCGGCATTTTGCTTATTACATCTCATGTTGTTCTGAAAGCAAAAAGAAACAAATGAAACACGGAATGTAGGCTGTCATCCACGCAGCCTGACCAAAGCAAAGCAGGCACTTTTACTTGAGTGATTAACTGAAACTTAAGTGCTGCCGGCTCGTGATGCGCGAATGGCTTGCACGCGCTGCACAAGTCTGTTGGGTAAACTGCAGTCTCGTCACATTTTAAATTTTTGTTTAGTCTCCCATTCAGCTCATAAAAACATGATGTGTGATCATGAGGAAGGATTACATAAAGATGTAGGTTGGTCTACTAGTACTAGTCTACTACTCTCTCGCCGTTGCTGGCATGCCAGTGATTATCCATCCGCATGTCAATGCTGGCACGCGTGCCATAGGTTGCTGACCCCTGGTCTGGATAGAGCATTCATGAAGTAGGGAAACTACTTAATGGTACTTACATCCCACCATCATCATGGCCACAGAGAAGATCTTCTCCCCGTCTGTAGTTGGAGCAATGTTTCCAAATCCAATGGTGGTGAGGCTTGTCATGGTGAAATAGAGAGAAGATATGTAGAGCGTGTGCTTACTGGGACCACCTTCCCACTGGCCAGAGCCACTGGCATTATACCGGTATGGCATACCAATGCTAATAGCTAATTGATAAAGCCAGCTGTCCGTCTTGATGCTGTTGGTGTCCTCATCGATAACCTCACAATCACCGATGCTGTACCAGATGCAGGCCAGCCAATGTGCCACCAGGCCAAAGACACACACTAGTAAAACTAATACAGCAGCACCATATTCCAGATAATGGTCCAGTTTGCGTGCCACTCGACCCAGGCGGAGCAATCGCACCACTTTCAGTGAGCTGAAGAGGCTGCTTAGACCCTGGTAAAAAAAAAAGTAATTTATCATTAGAGATGGTAAGCGCATAAGCTATTACTTGGGTTGGATATCACCATCTACTTCATGATACTGTACAATACACATCACAATACATATGTTTGTATGACATACAAATGTATTGCATACAATATATCGCAATACATCACAATATCATAATTTGATCATCACTGAAACTGTGGCAGGCAGGCAGGCAGACAGACAGACAGACAGACAGATAGACAGATAGACAGACAGACAGACAGATAGCTAGCTAGATAGCTAGCTAGATAGATAGACAAACAGACAGACAGACAGACACATACAGTTTAAAGGCTTAGTGAACACAGATCAAGACTTAAAAATATTCAGGATTTCAAGATGAGATCTCACATGTTCTTCCACTTCAACATGAATAATTCCAGGTTAATGGGTGTAGTAGATCCACACAAACCTGCTGTCTCAGCCTATAGCCATTTCGATCTTAAACCTTTCAAAGGAGGAGAAGGGGACATGCACCAGATCATACACCTCTACTCTACACATCGAAGGAGAATCTTATGTTTTTATTGATAAGGCCAATTATTTAAAGTTTAAGAAGATAATTAATGTATGATGTATGTTGTCAAGTCTATCATTAAAGAGTTGGCATGCTGGATACTAATGTAATATTCTTTGGCTTAGAAAGCAAAATAAAGAGGAAGCTTTCATTGAGCTACACCCACACACTTGCACTGTATCTCTTTAAACAAAAGCTTAAACATTGCTTGTCAACTTTAGCCTGATGCAGATTACAGGTCTTGAAGAAATATCCCCACTTTGATTAACATATATTTGATAGAATCTGGTTAAATTACACAAATACAGCATTAACTCATTGGTACTGTAGTCACACACGGATTTTGCACTCATCTGTTTGACATTTTCTGTGCAGATCAGGAACATCTGTGAAATTTAAATATTTAAAATGTGAACTGTGAGTACTACACACTTAGGGACACAAATTGCTGGAATTTGGCAAATCACTGTACTATTGGTTGCTAGTAGGCATTCCTATTGTAGTATCAAACTTCAATCAGGAGGCGGATCACATGAACTCAGCTGCAAGCACTCTTATTGGTAGTCGCATCTCATTTGCATAAACTTTGCTCAACTTTGTTGCATCACCAAAAGTCGTTGCTCATATTACCTCTTTCTTTCATTGAAAATAACTGACCTCTTTGTTGCTACCAATCACTACAAATAAAATGAATTGCAAATAAACACATATATTTACATATTCGCATATATTTGCTGAGAAAAGCCCCAAAAGACATTATTGGACCAGACGAGCAAAGCATTGAATGGACACTACAAAATGTGGTTTTGGTCAATATACTTACTTAATTCAATTTACTGTTTGTTTCATTTTCTGTAACATTGAACATAAACATGTAACATTGAATAAATCTTACTGAAATGTTTGAGCTTCTAGAAGACAAAATGTAATGTCAGGTTCTGTGCACACACTTGATGGAATTCACTTTTTAAGAAGGCACAGTGAAAATAAGGGGATGAGATGTAAGTATACCTAACCGTTGTATCCTCAGCAGATTTGGAGGCAGACTGTCAGCCCAGAACTGTTTATAAATAGTGGCCGTGATGTGTACCTCACAGGTTTAATTAGCATTTCCTCCGCAAAGGATTTCTGCTTTTTTGTTCCAGCAGTCATGTAATCAAAAGGCTAATTTCTCAAACATGCTTTATGTTCCTGAAAGGAGCCATTTTCCCTAGACACTGACATGGAGGGAGGAAGGTAAAAATAGATGTGTTTATTCTGCGATATTGCATGAAAACCTAAGGCTTTTATTATGCTAGCAATGAAGCGATGCTAATATTGCAAACACAGTCAACTCTCCAGGCAGTGCAGCTCCTAGTGGATACTTTTCCAAGTAATTTATCATTTTAGGGGCCTCAGTCTAATTTGCATCTGCGCTTATTTAGCATTTAGTGAACCATAACATTATTTTGTCTTTGTCTGTAAAGGAAACCTGAACCAAACAGATGAGTAGCTGTGAAATTGTTCTGTTTCCGTTACTATTAGATGTGAACATTAGAAGGTTATGTGTGCTCATAACTAAGTTAGATGTGATGACCCCAGTGTTGTATCATGGGATAATGGAAGCGAAATTTTAATAGCTATTTATGAAACATGCAGTGTGTGCCCGTGTGTCAGGACAAGGGGAATTAAGCTTGTGCTGTCTAATTTGAATTGACTCGCATCTAAAATCACTTAAGATAAACAAACACACTAAGGGGTGCAGCATTCAAAGCAACATTTGCATAAATTAGAGATCCATTAGGGCTTCTCTGCTCAACACTGAAAAGGGGAGAGGTTAGTGCTGCTGTACAAATGAGAAATTGGGGCCAAGAAGCTACAAACAACACAAGAAAAGAGGGCAGAGAGGGGCAGTTAGAAAGAGAGTGAACTTACAGGCAACATTGAGTCCTCTGCACGTGTTGCGTTGCGTGAAGAGTGGGCCGCAGCTGGCAAGTGGCCCACTGCAGCAGGGTCTGCAATGGGATCCTAAGTCAGAAAGACAGAGGCTTATGTTTCACATTAAAACACCATGGCAAACTGCACTCGCACATGCTTGTAATAATAACCAAGCTGGACATTCAAGAGATTCATTTACAGTCATTAGATCAGGACAGCAGTACACTGAATGTGTCAGTGAAGTATTTAGTATGAACAAAACATACTGTATGCAGGCAGGACATGACAAAACATGACGTTAATTTAAAACATTATGTTTTATCTAACAATCAAATGTCCCATAGCAATATTTTCTTTGTTTTAAAGGAATAGTTCATCCAAAAATGAAAATTCTCTCATGATTGACTCACCTTTAAGCCATCCCAGATGTCTTTCCTTCTTCAGCAGAACCGAAATGAAGATTTTTATAAGCACATTTCAGCTCTGTATGTCCATACAATGTAAGTGAATGTGTGCCATGAGGCTGCTGGCTGTTTGACGAACCAAAAGTCATATTTAGGCAGCATAAAAGTAATCCACACGACTCCAGTCAATCAGTTTGCTTCAGTGTTATGAAGCAAATTGAAAGGTTTGTGTAAAAAATAAATCGATAATTAAAACTTTATTAACTTAAAACGCTTCCTGCTACCAGTTGACCCATCATGGAGCTGTCGAGTGACATAAGCGTGATGGCACATTCACGCGAGAAGACAGAAGCGCACGCTTTGTTTATAACAGAGGAACAAACGTCATGCGTGAGTTAAGTCATTTCAAACAGCAATAGGTGGAAGCAACGATTTAAAGTTAAAAACTTTTTAATTATTGATTTGTTTCTTACACAAACCTACCGATTTGCTTCAGAAAACATTAATTAATTGACTAGAGTCGTGTGGATTGCCTAAATATGCCTTTTGGACGTCAAACAGCCAGCAGCCTGATGGCACCCATTCACTTGCATTTTATGGACCTTCAGAGCTGAAACGTGCTTATAAAAACCTTCATTTTGGTTCTTCTGAAGAAGGAAAGACATACACATCTGGGATGGCTTAAAGGTGAGTAAATCATGGGAGAATTTTCATTTTTGGGTGAACCAATCCTTTAGCAGGCAAAAAGGTGAAAAAATGTGAAATGGTTAAAAGAATAGTTCAGCCAAAAATGTATTCTGCCATCATCTCCCCAACCTCATATTGTTACAAATCCAACTTATTTTTTCTTTCATGGAACACATAAGAAGATATATTGCAGAAAGTGTGTACTGCTAATTTGGATACAACATAAAAGCATACAGTAACCAAAAAGGCAGTCAAGCTCTAAAAAATAGAGAGGAAAAAAGCAACATAAAAGTAGCCATTAGAAGCCATTCAATAGTTATGTTTGAGAAATGCACACCCAGGCCACAACCACTGTACTTCTGCCCTCTGGTCTCTTCCGCTACTGTGTGAGTGTGTGTGTGTATTCTTTCTGTCTGGTCAGTGTATACTTCCATTGAATGGGAAAAAGCAGGATCAACATTCTTTAAAAAAATTATTAGCATTCCATGGAAGAAAGTTATAAGAAAGTTATGACTTTGAAATGACAGAATTTTCAGTTTTGGGTAAACTGACCATTTAAAGGCGAAGTTTTTTCAGATTTTTTCACTAGCATCACCTAATGGAATTGCAAAAATGAAAAGAAAAAAGTTTAAAAAAAAGTTTTAAAACAGGTTTCCTGAATACTCCTGTTTTACTTTGGTCATAAAAAAAACATAGTCCCAACTCACACTCACACCTTTGGTTAAGCCAATGTTGAGCTGCTCGGGATGCTCAAACAAACATAGCTACAGTGTTTACTTATTTCACGGGAATTAATCAACCAACAAATGGCTTACTTAGAGTTGTCTGCATATCACACTGGGATAGGAGAAAGTATTTTAGCATCACATTAATATATACAGAAAAAGACTAGGTTACAACACAAGTCCAGAGATCAGAATAGTCGGAGACTGGGTAGTTGGCCCATAGGGAAGGCAAAGACAGAAGAGTCTCCAGTCCCTAGTACAGAATCTGACAGTTGCATGTCAATCCAATGACAAACAGCTGCACTCTTGCCATTTGCTTATGTCTTTAAATATTTATACCATACATTGCATCACTTTAATATTTGTAGACTTGTAATTTTTCACATGAGTAACAAGAATTTTAACTTTTTTATTTTGATTTCCAATGTATTTAAATATTTGCAGTGTTGTCCTTTTTTTTAAGCCTTTATGGATTGCAGGGCTCAGTGGAGATCTAGCACATTGCACACTAGTCTTAACACCTGTCAACTCAACAAGTGTCCTACAGAGGTTGTGGTTTGTGTCAGGTTAAGAAGAGAAACAGTATTCTCTGGGGGCCAACTATGACATTTCAACCGCAAGTGTGGCAGAGGCCATTAGCTTTATAAAAACTCTCTCTGCTGTTAAATATACAGTATATGCATACAAACATGCATACACAAGCATGTTTACACATAAAGAAACAGGGCAATTCTATTAGATTTCAATCTTATTTCAATTAATCACTTAGCCTCGATGGGTTTTATAACGTAATATATATCAGAGGTCAAAGTCTGCAGATTTTTCTCTTTGATTCTTTTGACTTGCATTCTCTTTGACACAATTGTCTCTCTTGATCTTCATCCATCAAACTTCAACAAGTGTCAAAGATGTGGCTTTTGGAATTAACAATAATGGCAACAATTAACATATGGGAAACATTTTCTCCTTACTTTTAAAAGTTGATAAGCCTATTTATTTTACTATCTTTACCATGCACGATTATATAATTAGCTGTGATTTATAATTTGTATTTAGCATTGTTTTCCCACTGCTGTCTGCATTCCTATTAGAACAGACCCGCGACCCATTTTTAGGCCATGAACCACCAGTTTAGAACCAATGCTCTAATAAATATGTTTTTGCGAATGTTTTATTTTGATTCCCCTAAATCTACGTGAGTTAGCTTTGAGACCATCTATATGCTAGTGTCCTCCTAAACTTGGACAAAATTTGCTATTAGCATATATACACAAATTTAAAATGTAGTGTGTCTATTCTAGGAATACATGACTCGTACTGCACACACTCATTTTGTCCAATCAACTGCTCTCTTGAATGAGAATGCCCCTCACCCTTTGACAGTACCACCTACCTCATGTTCATGTCTGTGACATAAACTGAAGTCTATTGGCTTTTTTTTTTTTTTAAGAAAAAGGGGACAAGCCCTTTGAAATGTCCTGCCCCTATTTCCTGTGTCAATAGAAGGTAAATCAACACAAGCAGGAAAACGTCTCGGTTACGTATGTAACCTCGGTTCCAAGTCTGTCACTCACTCGACGTTGGTGTTGATGTAGTGACACTAGGGGTCACTCTTGGGAGCCCGAGACACCTCTGGTCTTTGATAAAAGGCCAATGAAAATTGGATGCCACTCCCCCGAACATACGGGTATAAAAGGAGCTGGTATGCAACCACTCATTCAGATTTTCTCTTCGGAGCCGAACGGTCATGCTCACTGAGCTGAATACTACTGTTCATTCACCTCTGCTGGATCTGACGGCGCATTTCAGCGGCTTCTCCCTCCTCTGCACTGGTGCATTGCAGAGAACGCCCCTGGGTGCTTCGGCAGAAAAACTAGAGAGTATATTTTCTGAAAGAGCATTTTTCCCCTCTAAAAGAGTATATATTTCTCTAAAAGAGCGCACACACGGAACGTCTTTTTAAAGACGCGTCTTTTTAAAGATGCTTTTCCGATTGTGTGTTATTCCTGGTTGTGCTCGTTATCTCTCGCCTTCTAACGGTCACGATCACTGTCTTTCGTGTCTGGGCACTGCTCACGCGGAGACAGCGTTCGTGGATGGTCATGTTCTCATTGCGAGAATATGTCCATGGCAACGTTGCGGTCACGGCTCGCCTTCGTAAGAAAGCGAGCCACCCCAGAGGCTCCCGCCTCGGTCCTTTTACCCACGGGTTTGAGGCCAGCGCAGCTAGCACTGGGGGCGATTTGGGGACCCCAATGGGACCGCCTCCGCCGGATATCCCCCCGCGGACCTCCCATTCCCCAGCACGCTTGTCTGCCCCGATCGGGCTTCTGGGTGAGTCCGCCGGCTCGTCTCACGGCGAGTTCGACCTCTTATTCGCAGCCCACGAAAGTGATGAGCTCTCGAGTGCAGCATCGGAGAGCGGGCTCGTCCAGTCGGAAGCCTCAGCTGGGCTCCTCCCTTCGGGGTTGATCGCCCAGTCACAGGCTGACGCGGAGATGACGACATGCTTTCCCGGGCAGCCGCGAGCATCGGTTAGAGTGGATTTCACCGCTCTTCCCTGAACCCTCGCGGCTTGGCGATTGGTTCCTGGGCTCGCGGCGCCGCTCAAAGCCACGCCCCGCCCCGTTCCTTTCTCCCCGGAAGTGCATGAAGAGCTGATAAGGTCGCGGGAGGCACTTTTTACTGCCCGGTCCCGATCTTTTCAGCTTCCCCGCTCTCACTACCCTCGATGGTGGGGCGGCCAAGGGTTATTCGGCAATCCCCCGGTGGATAAAGGTGCTCGCGGTGCACCTATGCCCACAGAGCACCGCCACCTGGCGCGGGTGCCCAAAGCCCCCGTCCAAGGCCTGTAGGTTTATGTCGTCTCTGACGGCCAAGGCCTATGGTGCCGCTGGACAAGCCACCTCCGCCCTGCACGCCATGGCTCTCCTGCAAGTCCGCCAAGGCGCTAAAGGAACTGCACGAGGGTAGTTACACCCCGGGATTGATACAGGAACTGCGCTCAGCGACCGACCTCGCTCTCCGAGCCACGGAGGTCACGGCGCGGTCTCTCGGGTGGACGATGGCCACACTAGTGGTCCAGGAGCGCCACCTTTGGCTCAACCTGGTCGAGATGGGTGAGGCCGACAAGACACGATTCCTTGCTGCCCCCATTTCCCAGGTGGGCCTATTCGGAGACACCGTCGAGGACTTTGCCCAGCAGTTCTCGATGGTAGAGCAGTAGATGGATGCTAGCCGGCATATCCTGCCCCGGCGTGGCTCAAGATCCCGCACCCCATCTACTCATCACCAAGGGCGTCGCCCTGCGGTGACTGCACCGGCCCCGGCATGGAGCCCACCGCAGGAAGCAGACACCACCCGTCTCGCGGCTGCCCAGAACCCGTGAAAGGCTTCAAAGCGCCCTTGAGATGGGCGACCCAGGGACAACGAAACCTGCTGCTCTGGAGCTGGTAAGCAGTACCTTTTGCATTTAATTGCGCTGCATGCCCAAGTGGCTGCAGTACTCAAGAGCTCAGCAAGAGTGGTTTCCTTGTTCCCTGGGTCACATATCCGGTGTGTACGGCTGGCATCACGACCACCGTCCACCACTCTATTTGGCAGGTTGGCGCTCCAGCGGTGGTCTCCCGCCCTGAGCACCCAGCTGTGGCACAAATCTGCCCCCGATGTGACAGTCTCCACGGGTCACGAGGACAGCCCTCTTCCTCCCCCGTCCCAGGCTGTTCCGGGGGTGGTCACAAGGAGCCAGGTAAGTGCTTCGATGTCCTCGGACTCAGCACGGCCACGACGTGGTGTGGCACCTTGAGCTCCGCCCCGCCGCGAGGCCCCACCTGCCGGTACATCCGATGACGTCGTCCCTTTGGTCCCCCTTGCGCGGAACTTGGACGCATGGCTTGCGCCTTCCAGTCCATCATGAGGGCTGGTCCGGACCGTCCGACTCGGCTGCGCGATTCACTTCGCCGGGCATCCGCCCAGGTTCAGCGGTGTCCACTTCACCTTGGTGAAAGACGAAAACGCTGCTACCTTGCGTGGAGATCGCAAGGACGCAATGGAACCTGTCCCTCCAGCCGAGATGAAGAAAGGGTTTTACAGCCCCTACTTCACTGTACCGAAAAAAGGCGGTGGGTTGCAGCCAATCTTGGACCTGCAAGTACTGAACCGGGCTTTACACAGACTCCCGTTCAAGATGCTGACGCAAAAACGCATTCTAGCGAGCGTCCGGCATCAAGATTGGTTCGCAGCGGTAGACCCGAAGGATGCGTACTTTCACATATCGATACTTCCTCGACACAGACCCTTCCTGCGGTTCGCGTTCGAGGGTCAGGCGTATCAGTACAAAGTCCTCCCTTTCGGCCTGTCCCTGTCTCCTCGCGTCTTTACGAAGATCGCAGAGGCTGCCCTTGCCCCGTTAAGGGAGGTGGGCATTCGCATTCTCAACTATCTCGACGACTGGCTAATCTTAGCTTACTCTCGAGACGTGTTATGCACACATAGGGACCTGGTGCTCTCACACCTCAGCTGACTAGGGCTTCGGGTCAACTGGGAAAAGAGCAAGCTCCTCCCGGTTCAGAGCATCTCTTTTCTCGGTTTGGAGTTGGACTCAGTCTCCTTGACGGCGCGCCTTACGAACGAGCGCGCCCAGTCGGTGCTGGCCTGTTTGAAGGCATTCAAACAGAAAACATCAGTTCCACTGAAACATTTTCAGATGCTCCTGGGTCATATGGCATCCTCGGCGTTGGCCACCCCACTTGGGTTGATGCATATGAGGCCGCTTCAGCACTGGCTCCAGACTCGAGTCCCGAGACGGGCATGGCGTCACGGGACACACCACGTGGCCATTACATCGGTCTGTCACCGTCTTTTCAGCCCTTGGACCGACCTCTCGTTTCTATGAGCAGGTGTTCCCCTAGAACTGGTCTCCAGGTGCGTCGTGGTCATGACAGACACCTCCAACACGGGCTGGGGCGCTGTTGGCAACGGGCACGCAGCTGCCGGCCTCTGGACGGGTCCGCGGCTGCGTTGGCACAGCAACTGCCTCGAGTTGTTGGCAATTCTGCTCGCCCTGCAGAGGTTCCGGCCGTTGATCCAGGGCAAGCACGTGCTAGTTCGGACAGACAGCACGGCAGTGGTAGCATATGTCAACCGCCAAGGCGGTCTGCGCTCCCGCTGTGTCACAACTCGCCCGCCGTCTCTTCCAACAGAGTCAGCAGCACCTCAAGTCGCTGCAAGCCACTCACATCCCGGGCAACCTCAACACTTCGGCGGACGTGCCGTCACGACAGGTTACCCTCAAGGGAGAGTGGAGACTCCACCTTCAGGTGGTCCAGCTGATTTGGAGTCGATTCGACAGGCACAGGTGCACCTGTTCGCCTCCCAAGAATCCTCCCCACTGCCCGCTCTGGTACGCCCTGACCGAGGCCTTCCTCGGCATAGACGCGCTGGCACACAGCTGGTCCCCTGGCATTCGTAAATATGCATTTTCCCCCAGTGAGCCTGCTTGCACAGACCCTGTGCAAGGTCAGGGAGGACGAGGAGAAGGTCGTCCTGGTAAGCACCCTACTGGCCCACCCAGATGTGGTGCTCGGACCTCACGCTCCTCGTGACAGCTCCCCCGGGCAAATTCCCCTGAGGAAGCACCGTCTTTCTCAGGGAAGGGGCACCATCCGGCACCCGTGCCCAGACCTCTGGAATCTCCATGTCTGCCCCCTGGATGGGAAGCGGAAGACCTAAGCTGTCTCCCACCTGCGATGGTAGACACGTTCACTCAGGCTAGGGCTCCCTCTACGAGGCGCCTGTTTAAGTGGCGTCTGTTCGCTAAGTGGTGTTCTTCCCGTCGGGAAGACCCCCAGAGATGCGCAGTCAGATCAGTGCTTTCCTTCCTGCAAGAGAGGTTGGAAGGGAGGCTGTCCCCTTCCACCTTGAAGGTGTACGTTGCTGCCATAGCAGCACACCATGACGCAGTCGACTGTAAGTCCTTAGGGAAGCATGATCTGATCATCAGGTTCCTAAGAGACGCCAGGAGGCTGAATCCCTCCAGGCCGTGCCTCGTTCCCTCATCGGACCTCTGTAGTTTTTCAGGGTCTACAGAGAGCCCCCTTTGAGCTTTGCAGTCAGCTGAGCTTAAGGCACTCTCCTTGAAGACTGCCCTCCTGACTGCGCTCACTTCCATCAAGAGGGTAGGTGACCTGCAAGCGTTCTCTGTCAGCGAAACGTGCCTGGAGTTCAGTCCGGGCTATTCTCACGTGATCCTGAGACCCCGACCGGGCTATGTGCCCAAGGTTCCCACCACTCCTTTTAGGGACCAGGTGGTGAACCTGCAAGTGCTGCCCCAGGAGGAGGCAGACCCAGCCCTGTCGTTGCTGTGTCCGGTGCGTGCTTTACGCATCTATTTGGATCGCACGCAGAGCTTTAGACTCTCTGAGCAGCTCTTTGTCTCCTTTGGTGCACAGCGGAAAGGAAGCACTGTCTCCAAGCAGAGGATCGCCCACTGGCTTGTTGATGCCATATCTATGGCATATCTCGCCCAAGACATGCCGCCCCCAGTAGGGCTACGAGCCTATTCTACCCGTGGTGTAGCGGCTTCTTGGGCCCTGGCCAGAGGTGCCTCTCTAACAGACATTTGTAGAGCAGCGGGCTGGGCAACACCCAACACCTTTGCAAGGTTCTACAACCTCTGGGTGGAACCGGTTTCGTCCCAGGTAGTGGCACGCAACACAAGTGGATAAGCCCGGGATATCCAGCCGGGTGTATCGCTTGCACATAGCGCTTTCCACCTCCTTTTGAGCTGAAGATGTGCGCTGTTAATTCCCAGTAGTGTTCACAAAAGTTGTTCCCTGGTTGACTTCCTCCGAGCCCTGTGGCAGTCGAGTTTCGGAGATACTCGCTGCCGGCCCAGTACACGCGCTAACTAAGAGCCCGGTTCTGGGGTAGGTGCTCCGCATGTGGCAGTTCCCTGTAAGGCTAACCCCATGCTATCTATATCTTCCGCTAATTAATTTCCCTGCTGGCAAACTGCGTCTTCCTTGGGCAGAGCCCCTCTGCCCCAGTCTCCATGTTGTAGTAACTCCTCCCCCATTGGGCAGGATCTACCTTGAAGGCTCTACATGGTTGGAAAGACCATGTGATGTATTCTTCCACTTAAATATCCCCCCCTCTCTTGGGGCGAGGTGTGGTCTCCGCGGTGTCCTCCCCTTGGGAGGGACACCCCCCGACTAGACCTGGCGGCCCAGTCGGATAATCCCCCTTCTTTTTTAGGGAGTGGAAAAAGAGAAGGGGAAAGAGGCCACGACTGGGTTAAGCCTGTCTCTATCTCTGGGTAGTCGACTTGTCCCCAAAAAGGGCCGTTCGACACTCATAACTGTGTTGGGGGAGGTTACGTGTCGACCTGGTGTGCTGGCTATGAGGCACACAGCAAGTCTGCCCACCACACACTGCCAGTTCACGTAACACAGTTCAGCCTTGTGGCGTTTTGTATAGGGACCCCTAGTGTCACTACATCGACACCAACGTCGAGTGAGTGACAGATAGGGAACGTCATGGTTACTGGTGTAACCTCCGTTCCCTGATGGAGGGAACGAGACGTTGGTCCCTCCTGCCACAACGCTGAACTACCCGCTGAAATGGCCGGACCTTATATCGGCTCCTCAGCGTAAAACCTGAATGAGTGGTTGCATACCAGCTCCTTTTATACCCGTATGTTCGGGGGAGTGGCATGCAAATACCACTCGCCAATTTTCATTGGCCTTTTATCAAAGACCAGAGGTGTCTCGGGCTCCCAAGAGTGACCCCTAGTGTCACTACATTGACACCAACGTCTCGTTCCCTCCATCAGGGAACGGAGGTTACACCAGTAACCATGACGTTCCCTGAGATGAAGGGAACGAGACATTGTGACATGCTGACGCAAATGGGAAATTCCTTTTCCGACGATCTAGTTGAAACCCTTCTACAATAACAGCAATTCTAAGATTAGCCATGGTGTTTAAGCCTCGCCCTTTTAGGCGCGAAGCTGTCCGTTATATAAGCGGGCACGCAGACATCATTTTTCATACGTTTCTGACTGAGGGACAAAGAGCGCATTCCTCGCACCTCAAAAAACTCTGTGTGGAAAGATGGGCATGGCTGAGCGACGTCTGTGGAGAGCGAGGCAGAGAGAGAGAGCATGGTAAGGGTTGGCACCTGGGGAAAAATTATCTCTGACAAGCTGGAGGGAGATAAAAATACTCACTGGTATTCATCAAACCCAGCACCAGGCCCTACTGGATCTGCACACGGAGCAGGAGCAGAAGTTCCGGGTACTCCTCCAGACCCAGGCGGAGGACCGGCAGGTGTTGCAGAACTTGTTGCACCAGGAGCAAACTGCAGCCACTACCCAAGCCACAGCTTCAGCCATCCCCCATATCACACTCATGAAGATGGGCCTGCAGGATGATCCGGAGGCCTTTGTAGAGCTGTTTGAGTGGACGGCCGAATCCTGGGGATGGCCCAACAGCCAGTGGGCAGTCCACCTCTTGCTGCTGTTGACCAGGGAGGCCCAGCTCGCGGCCCAGCAGCCACCGGGGGTGGAGATTCTGGACTACGAGACGCTGAGGCAAACAAACTTGCATGCGTTGGTCGCAGTCTGGAACAACATCGCCTGTGGTTCCAGTCTCTGATGCTTGGCAAGCTCGGCCACCCATTTGCAACAGTAATGGGGCTGACTCCTGCCGGCAGTGGTTGCTGATGGCAGAATGTGACGCCGGGGCCGTAGTCGATCTGGTGGTGCTGGAACAATTCATCACCCGGCTACCGAAGGGGACAGCGGAAAGTGGTCACCACTTTCTGCCTGAAAACTTGCCCCAGCATGACTCCTTGCTAGTAGAAAGCAGGAGCTGTCCAAGGTGCTATAGCAGCTAGACAGCGGCGAGATATAGCAATACGCATGCACCCTTGGCACCAGGCATGCAGTGGCACACAGTGCTTGAGCCAGTACTGAAGAGGTACTAGAACCTAAATGGAATGCAGTTCCCTCGAACGCTAATCTCAAAAACATCCTGTGATGTGGTACAATTTGTAAATGAAAATATGCGTCTTTCAGATCTATAGGCACAAACCAATCACGTGGGCGAACGTGCGATAAGATCCATTTATGAATGATCATTTTGAACGGGCGCTTTGCAAGTGCACGATTCAAATGTCTCAGATCTCAAATCGGCTGAAGCCTGCCTTTCTTTGGGACAAGAAAATAGCGGCTGTAAAACCCTTTGCAGGCTTGACAACATGGAACAACCTCTATTGTGTTCTTTGCGAGAAGATTATGTATTTCGGCTCATAACAACGGCACGTCTTCAGGCAGAACTGTGGAAGACAGAACACCATTGAAACCGGGCGGCTGACGTGCAAATTGAATTTTATAACCATGTTCTATTGTTTTTAGTAGGGATACACTGATCCGATACCTGGATCGGTATCGGCTCCGATACTGAAGCTTTTAGACGGATCGGGTATCAGTCCGATGAGCCCGATCCAAATCCGATACTGTGTGTTAGTCATGTTCGTTACTGTCAAGCTCCAAAAATTACATAAAAGAACCATAAAAACACCATTAAAGCAGTTAATATGACTCATGCATTTTATTCAAAGGAACTTGAAGACATGCGATTGCTCTGTGAATCACAAAAGGCTGTGTTTAATAAGTAAATATATAGTATGCGCAGCTCCAGCGCGTTAGTGAATGGTGCTGCTCTGTTGACACAAACTCACCCACAGGCTGGTGATGCACACGTGGCTATTTTTAGCCTTCACAGCGGTGCGCAATATTTGAGCACTACTCAAGAACAGCATCTCAGAAGTAGATGCTCAATAGTTCGGTTCACTTATAATATGCATTTAGAACGTCACAGGAGGTGCATTTTACCAGAATTTGAATAAGAAGCGAATTAAACTACTGCGAACTTGCCTACAAACAAACACAGAGTTTAGAATGTCAAATTAAAAGCTTGAGGGTTTAAAAAGCACACAATTTAAATATATTACTGTTGTATTTAAAATTAAGTCAATAATAATAATATTAATAACAATTTATGATTATTATTATTATTATTATTATTATTATTATTATTATTGTCATCATTAGTATTTGTTAACAATTTATAACAATATTTAAGTTGAATGGGTTCCAAAAAATAACTGTGTGAATGAAAAGTGGACTGATGTCTTACAACTAAATTGAACAAAAAAGAGATCTGAATCCTTTAACGTCCAGATGCAAGTTGAAACATTTTTGGAAAAAAAAGAAAAAAGAAAACGCAAAAATAAAATACTGGTTTCTTTTCTACTGAAGACGTGAAGACTGGAATTACTGTTAATTTTGCTGCTACATTATCTAGTATACTAGTTAATAATAAAGTGTTTCTTAATAAGCTATACATCTATATTGAAATAATATGTAGTTAGAAGTTTGTGTTTCTTTATATATTAAAGATTACTCCCAATTAGTTCCACACAATAAAGTAAAGATATTCTAAACTGATTATGCAAAAAAACAACACTGGTATCGGCTTGGGATCAGTATCGGCCGATACTGAGTGTAAGGATTCTTGGTAAAGAGGGAATGCTGGAGCCGGCTTGACAAACACATAGACATTTATTGTTGCACTTTTCAGTCGCACACAATAAGGCCGCTTTTCAGCAGTACACAAAAGGTTTGCGTTTCAGCTTCACTACACATAGATTCAGTTGGCTTTTCAGCTCAACATTACACAAACTCTATTTGCTTTTCAGCTTCACTACACATAACTCTGTTGGCTTTTCAGCTCAGCTTTGTTGAGTCTCTCTCCCTATGTCTCTCCCCGACTGCAGCTCTCGCCGCGGCTTTATCTCTCGCCCGTTAATGCTGTAATCAGCCACAGCTGGGCGAGATAATCCACTGGGCCACACGGCTTGCGCAGCTTTACCAGCGGCTCGGCAGCGACTTTTGGTGGTGCTGAGGCAGCAGGCATGGTGTTTTTAGCCGGGCACTGGCCCGAGACAGAGTGGGAGCGAGCCGATTGGTATGATGTACTGCTCCGTTTTGGCATAAAATGTCTTATAGCCTGCAAGTGTTGCTGAGCCGTAATGTAGCACTCAGCAAACCCATCCACAGAGCTGCGAATAGGCTGGCTGGAGACACCAAAGCATCAAAGAGGGCAGCTTTTTCCACATCATGTATTTCTGTGAGGGTCAGCCAGATATGATGTTTCAGGACCACCAGGTTGCCCGTTGATTTACCAATGGCCTGTGCAGTGAATTTAGTGGCCCACAGCACTAAGTCCGTAGCGATGCAGAGCTCTTTAAACATCTCTGGATCATAGCTTTGCTTGTCCATTTGCTTGAGGAGCTTAGCTTGGAAAACTTCGAGCACCGCCATCATGTGGAGTGCTGAACCAGCTTTGCCCACTGCTGAGTATGCTTTTCCAGCCAGTGCAGACGTTAGTCAACACGGCTTGGAAGGATGAATGGGGCATGATTTCCATGCCCTGCAACTCAACGGGCAGAGGTGTGCCATTACCACCTCTTCCACAGGAGGTAATTGGGCATAACCTTTGTCTTCCCCGTGGTCCACTTTAGTGAGGTGAGTGGAATCGCTGTGCAAGTGAGCTGAATAGGGCGCACGGCAGGTTTTTGTCAGTTCGTTATGAACCTCCAGGAAGAATGGGGCAGATTACAGGCACAGTACATGGAGATTGAGGGCCTCGCAGGGCATGTGCCGGCTCGAGGTGCACCTCAAATTCATCCTGCTCGACCTCGCAGCCCCGCCGTGCCTCCTCATGTGATCCTTCGGGAGTCACAGAAGAGGCGGGTGGGTGCGGGAGGCTGAATCGTCCCTCAGAACGAGAGCCTTGAGACTCATGCCCTCACAGTGAGGGCAGTCTGTCTCCATGACAGCTGCCTCTGCATCAGCGTGGTCCAGACAGCGAATGCATCTATCATGTTGATCTGACGGCGGGATGTGCCCCTCGCATAAGGAACACTTACGGAACAACATCTTTAAAAAGACGCGAACACGTAAGCAGCTCTTTTATATATATATTATATATAAATATAGCAGATATAGCAATAAAGGATACTTAGGACAAAGCGCTGCGTGGAGTAGGTGTATCGCTTAAGCGAGGACCTGTTCACCAACAAAGCGTCTAACGGCAAGGTGTAGAATGTCCGCCAGAACACTGCAGGGGAGCGAAGAGTCTTCTAAGCTTGCAAAGATTCCATCCGCTGACTCGTGTATTTCGAAGGCGATGAATATAAAGGGCTTCTAAGACAAGAGATGAATTGCTGTCTTGAAGGAAGAAAATTCTGAGAAGTGTGTTTCCACACACGCTTATATGCCAGAATGCGTCATGCCTAAAAGGGCAGGGCTTATACACCATGGCCAATCATAGAATTGGAGTTATTGTAGAAAGGTTTCAATTAGTTCATCGGAAAAGGAATTTTCCATATGCGTCAACATGATGCAATGTAGGGTGAATTGAATTGTTAGGGAACTGTGCTGGCAAGCCAGTATATTGTGGCTTTTCCTTACATATAAAATTTTATTAAATTCTGATTGTCCACAGCCACAGCAATTAAATATTCAACAGTCATTAGACTGACAGTGCCCATATACATTTTTTTGAAATAGCACTTCTCATTCAGATTTTCTTATTAGTTGGACTCTTGCCTCAAGTCGAATTAAACTATATTTTAAATAAAATATAATAATAAAAACAAAGAAGCTTTATGCTCAAAACACAGGTGTTTAAGAGTTTAGACTAGCACACTATAATTTGATTCAAGAGCACTTATCGTGCAAGCATATTTTTTTTAGCAACCACAGCTAGAGTAAAACACAATATCCACTCATTTGGCAAATGTCAGGGTTGCCAGGTCTGTGTGACAAATATATCCCAATGACCAATCAAAACTAGCCAAATGACCAATAAAACTAGCTCAAAAACCAACCCAATATCAGAACTCAAGCTATACCACTCCAGTACCTAATACACTTTTTTCCAGTCCCTATAATGCACTTTCAGGTTTACCCCTTATTTTTTTAGGCCTATAGAGCACACAAATGCAGAGCTCAATAACAATTATTATGTGTAGAGTGTTCAGATGACAATAAACAATTAATAATTTTTCAATAATCCTGTTTATAGTTTCTGCTCTGTCACTACTTGCATTGTAAACATGATTTTAAATTTATCAAAATGATCAAACTTACTACATTTGTTTGGCGTGTATGTGTGTGCTGAGGGAACAGACAGCAATCGAGTACATACGCAGTGGAAGAGACAAGAAAGCATATTGAGCGTACTCTCCCATGTCTTTACTCTTATATTGCTGTGAAATCCATGGCTGAATCATTCTGAAATATCTGAACGTAGAATGATCCACCAGCAACTGCCAAATGCAACGCAATGCAACGCTACTCGCGAGAGAGGAATGTGCACTTACAGTTGAGTGTCTGTGTCTGTATGCGCTCTCTTTGCACCCCATTTGCGAGCACAACAGCAGCTCTATACAGTTGTAGGCATATGTGTGTTTCTTGGTATCGGATCATTTAACCAAGTAAATGAGCCAAGGCAGAGCCAGAGTGTATAAAACATGTCAAAACCCGCAGAACAAAAAAATCAACGTGCAGAAACAGTTTAAAAGTAGCCCAGTTCCGCTGGGAATCCACAGAATTGGCAACCCTGGCAAATGCTGGCCCCTTTGGCATCAATATACCAAAGCATCTCTGAGCATGGCCAGTCATCATAAACAAACACAACTGATATTACAAGACCTCTTATTCTTCCGTTGAGAGAGCTAGTCCATCCAAGTCTCTACTTTAAAGGCAAATCTACACAGGCTCTGGAATTCAACCAGCCCACTTATTGAACTTGCTGGGTTGAAATAATTTAGCCTAATGCCCAGTGCTGTAAGCAGCCACTGGTTCGGAAAGAGATGGCAATAATGGATATAGCTTTCACGTCAATAGAGTTTCAGCCAGTAGAGCTGATTTATGGTGGGGGGTTAAATCACACTTCTTTTCAAATAGAAAAATAAAGCAGTACTGTCATACAAAAATATACAAACAAGCAGCATTTCTGTCCACTCAGTAAGAGATAGAAATCTATACTGGAGAAATCCTGTTACCACAAACTAGATCCATAGATGAATAATCACCAACTTTAGAAACATGGAGGAGGGTCAATAATAATGCAAGAGCTAAGCAGAGGAAAATTTGATTGGACCACTCCATAAACATTAGATCAGTAGTAATAAAGAAGATGAAGGTTTATTGATTTGTGCCTTTTCACTGGGGGTCATCTGGGAACAATCAGATGTATGTTACATCTGATCAAATGGATTGTAAAACAAATGTCACCCAAACCAGTTTTGCTCAGCAATAATTTGAATGGAAGACATAATGCACACAGTAGATTGTTTGAAGGTCTTTTGTAGTTAAACATCCTTTCAAGCCACTGAAGTAATCAGTTGTCATTATGACAGTAGATAAAAAACAAAACTCTTAAAATATGATGACTATTGCCCAAAGAGTGGCAGAGACATGTCTCTTTATCACTTAAACATTGTGCTTACCTCATCCACATTTTCAAAGGCATTGATGATGTCATAGGGTAGGCAAGACAGTAGGTCTATGACAAACCAGGTCTTCAAGTAGTTCATGCGTATGAGCTTTGGGTCTGAAATGACCTCTCCTCCAGGTCCCACAAAAGTAGTATGAAAGTTCAACACAATATCCACTAAGAAGATGACATCCACCACGCTGTCCAGTACCAACCACACCAGGTTGTTCTGTTTGGTCTTAAAGGAGACATTGTAGGGCACCATGATGGCCGTGTAGAAGGTAAGGATGAGGATGACCCAGTCCCAAGTGGTCTTAAAGGTGCAGTAGTGCAGGATAATGTGAGGCGGAGTTTTAGGAGCCTCTTGCTTGTATTGAGGAAGGATGTCAGAGCCCAGCTGAAGAGCCTAGAAAACAGAGAACAATGAATGAATATGGGGAAAAAAGGGACATGAAGATAGAGAGAGATAAGATACAAACAATGGGAATTAGGAGTTTGCTAGAACAAGTATGCAAATGAGACATTCTGAATTCCTTTGCATTATGTTGTTGTTTTTACAGTGTGCTTGGGTACTTCCGAGTCTGTCACAGACCCAGTTACAATAACCCTCTATCTCTAAATCTGGTCTCTTACCTGCTTAACCAGGAATACTACCTTAGACAACCAGTTTTACAATAACAGATCATGCTGATTGAGCTTTACTGGTGAACAGCATGGATATGCTGGTCCACCAGGTAGACCAGCACAAAACTTCATGCTGATCTAAGATTGTCTTTTCCACTGCCAAAATCATGCACTTTAAGCAATATGCATCATACATAAAAAGGGCATTCATGTTGTAAAGTCACTATGGGGAATAATACACCAAAGACATTTAGAGACATAAAGCTGACATCAGCATTCATTGGACAGCTGATTCAACTATCATTTATCTTAGAATGAAGTCAGACTTAACCATTTCTGCTACATGTATGTGGGACTAAGGGCAAAGAGAGTCAGGCAGCTGACCTTTCTATACGTGCATACAAGTGTATTGGAGCCAGAGTTATCAACTGGTCAGCCAGGGCCAATAGCCTCAAGCCTCAAGCCGTGAGAACAAAATTGATCTTCATTCCCACCATCAGGCCAATAGCCCCATAACGTTGTCCTAAAACCCACCCTTATATGCTGCCCTGGTGCCAGCGTCAAGCACCCCGCACATTTCACAAGCAAGAGGGAATCTCAAGCTATCATAATGTATCAGATTCTGGGGACTAGATAGCCCTCGATATGAACACGGATTTGTACTGTGTCCTCAATTTTGTATATACACTGTATATATAAAAACACATTAACCTGTACTGTTGTGCGCTGGATTCACAACTTGGCAAGTTCGTCAACAATATACTTAATCACGTCTTTGTTTCGACAGTCGCCGTTGATCTGATGTTGATGTGACATTTTCATCAGCCCAAATACTCTAAAGAGCCCTGATTTCATCTACTGACCAGCACTGAAGATTCTCCATTCTTCGTTGTTTTTGAGGTAAGCTTGTAGCTAGATATGAAAAGTTGGGAAATTAGTATCTTGGTGCTGAAACTTCTGACCTGACTCAGTGAAACTCTGCCTTTGACATTGACCCTGCCTCAATCCTCAGTTGGCTTCCGTTGGCCCAAGGGTAATCGGTGGGTAAGGGCGCTTGGCCATTTGCCCCTGAGGAGGCACGATGGAGCCCCGGAAGTGACAGTGGGAACACAACTGGCCCTGGAATGCACTATCACGCCCTCAATTAGCCCGATAGTGGAAACGCAGCTATTGTAGCTTTACAAGGATAGTAAAACCTGAAATCACCTACATTCAACCAGTCAACTGGGAAAACAGCTCAAGAATCATACTCCAGTAAACAGTGTCTAAATAATGTATAAAGATTTCTGTGAGGGTTAGGTTAGGGGTTAGAAGATAGAAAA
Source organism: Myxocyprinus asiaticus (assembly GCF_019703515.2). Classification (NCBI taxonomy): domain Eukaryota; kingdom Metazoa; phylum Chordata; class Actinopteri; order Cypriniformes; family Catostomidae; genus Myxocyprinus; species Myxocyprinus asiaticus. The sequence goes on from NC_059362.1 coordinate 20,537,772, forward strand.
TATCACCCCTGCTAAAAAAAGATCAGCTTAACCAGCAAGTCCCATGATGGTTTAGGCTTTTTTTTATTTTATTTTTTATGGTCTAGACTTTTTTTTACTCCTAGCAAGTGGACCAGCATAGCAATGCTTTTTCCCAGCAAAACCTAGCTGGTGAAGCTGGTTTGAAGATTTTTTAATAAGCCTGGTGCAAACACTAGCACACCTGTATCCCATGTTGGGGGATCAGCACCCAAAATGTAAGCTGGTGACCAGCAATGCTGGTCTTTTCAGCAGGGATGTGGTCAGTATAGAAACAATAGAAGGCAATGTGTGACACTCACCTCTGCCAATCGTGAATGCTTGTGGCTGACCTCAGTCTTGTCCATAGGCGTGAGCTGCTGCAGTGTACTCCGGCTATTGGTTAATGCCCTGGTCAGCCTGGCAAACTTGGTCCATCCTGCCACACGGAGAAGCAGCAAAAAGGTGTATCAGCAACTTGCGGCACTTTTTGCCGCACCCTCTATACTTTTCTACAGTATCTACAGTATTTTCTCATAAACTCTCAAACACTTTTACACACAACTAGAAGTGTTGCTTTTATTGTGCTCCTCAGCCGAAAAGAAATGGAACACCCTGGTTTCCACTGAGGCAACTTCAATAGCCTTCTCTGCTGAAGCCATTCAAAACTGAATGCTGAAGAAAACTCTTTTACTCTCAGTTGCACAAGTTTTTCTTCCCCATCCCTTCCTTCCAAAACATATCTCAAAAGCTCTAATGCAAAGACATTTATCACATTCCTTTCCTAGGACAGGGAAGAATATAAGTGTACCCATCTCCCCTTTTCCATGGTCTGTGCCATCTACAAGTTGCAAACCTAACCAGTGTACTCTTTCCTCTTTTATTCACTTTTCTTTCTAAATCAGAAACTGTCGTGGACCTTGGGGCGGTTCATAAAGGCATAGTGTCTTTATGACTTTAAAATGAAAAGCATTATGACATGGTGGAGACAGGAAGGGAAGGGAAGTTGAGTCCAGTTGGGAGTCTTGTTTGAAGTCATTGCCTCCTCATTAATCTTTAACTGGTGGGATGTTTTGCTTTTGAGTTCAATGCCCCAAAGTCAGTGGTGCTGGTAGTGTTGTACACATGATACATATTGATATTTAAGCACATCTTCATCAAGCTACTGTAGAAAGAGGCTGTGCCAATCAGCAAAACACTCATTATACATTCTCACTATATTTAAATGTGCAGTTATGATGGAGCTACAGTGAGTTTTGCGTAATCGAGATACAGTCTTCATCTGTCTAGTATAGATGACACAATGTGTAAATGAATATTTGAAGGAAAAATGTCAGGCGCCTTTTAGTTTAAACTTTAAAACTTTAGTTTTGACTTTAGTTTTGGTTTTCCGTCCATGTGTTTAAGAATGTTCAGTTATGTCACATGTAATCTCTGTTTTTCATAGCATGAGTGCAACGATAAGGCCAAATAAGTTCCAAATAATGTTTATATACGCTGGACGAAGCCAAGCTACAATTGTTTTATCTATGTCTTTAAGTTTGACTTCACAAAACAGACTGGTATGATTTCAGTTGAACTAAAATGTTCACATGACATTTTAAAAAGACAAACGGCCCTATTTTAAGAGCATTAGCACTAAGTGCAGCGCTATGCCATAAGTCATACATGCAAAGTCAATGGGCATGGCCAGGAAGTTTTGGTATTTTTGTGAAAGTATGCACTAAGTCTAGGTGCAAGTGAGTTTGGTGAATTTGCGTGTGCGGCACTAATGGGCTGGGTCAATTGCAATTTAATTCTGAGGTTTTTCTCCGGTAACGTCTGCATATATAGTCCATTCCCTGTAAAACACCAGCGATATAAACAAAGAGAGCACATTCATAAGAAGTTGGTAGTGTACAATAAATGGACTGTATGCACTGAATTAGAAAAATAGAAATAATGGTTCTTTTGTGCATTAATAGTTGAATGTCAGGCATAGTTCTATGGCAATGACGCTCCTTTTATGCACATGGAAAATTTGGTTCTCATCAGGATTTAAATTTATGCTCCATTAAATAATAGAGAATGTAAGTATCATAAATCTTTTTTATTCACTAACACACAAATAATGGCTAGTATTAACAGTGTATCGGAATGCACTTCATATCTACTGGTCTTTTTGATTTTGAAAAATGTAATACATTTATTGAAACACGAAAACATTAAACCAAAAATATTTCTAATTTCAAATTACACTTCAAACAAAACAAAAATATAATCAAAATAACGAAGTGGTCAAAAAAATCATACCAAACATTTTACTCTCTCCAACTTCTTCCATCTGACCCTTTTATAGTGACTTAAAAATCACTCTATGACAACAGGTGGAAAAATACCAATACAAATTATATCATAAATACAAACATAATAATATTAATTGAAAAATAAACCATGACCTAAAGATGGTTTAACACAAATATCATAAATATTTGTTTCATTAAAATGGCTACAACAGTTATCGTCATGTATATAATTTGGTGTTCCACTATATTTTCAGAGTTTGAAAACTGATTTTATTACCACCTGCTGGTGAAATCTCCAAACTGCAAATGCAGGAATTGAGTTTAGACTTTGCAGTGCAAACAGACCTGCTTTTGAAACAACTTTGCGCAATAACCTATTTTTCAGGAAAATAGCAAATGGCTCTTTGCGCCACTTCATTTACATACAATACACCCCCAGTTTGCGCACATACACCCACAGCTAGCACAAACACTTCCACCCATGCCCACTTGCACTTTGCCCTGGCAAGAAAATTGCTCTTAGCATAAGCGCTCTCACAAAAATTGGATAAGATGGTTGTAGCGCGTGGTGCTGTGCTTTGCGCACTCACAAAAATAGAGCCCAAATCAATAGAATTTTTAAATGCATGTAAATGTACTGACTGATGTACATGCTATGTTTCCTTGTTTTAAAAACAAGTGCATTGTTCCCTTAATCACATTCACTTTCCTTTTTGCTGAAAGTTGCACTATGTAAGATTTTTTTGGTTAAAAATTAACAAATTGCTGTTATTGTTTGAGTGCATAAACAATCAGTGTTCAAAACAATGTCCTTACCCCGATTCACTATGTTAAACATATGATAATGATATGTATTTTGAGCTGTCGGGTAGGATTTGGCACAAAATCGCTGGCTTATGATGTACATTCTTGCGTCATTACATCATGTCCTTAAACACAAGAAGTACCGGCTGTCTCGTGTTCCGACTGGAGAAACTACGTTCAGTTCAGGACAGCATCGCTGCAATCTGGATGGATGTTTATCTGTTATCCATTTGGCGAAGTAGTTTACCTGCTGTAATGCTTGGATATGTTGTCTGGTAGGGTTGTTGAAGCTTATATTGCTTGTCATGCTTGTATGAATCAAAGATTACTCGTGTGTTAACCGATCACGATGTATCTACGTTGTCAGTGGAAGTTACTATGACATGTTCACTAATATTTATGACTTTTGAAATTGACTTCTTGTAATTGTTATATTGCATATTTGAATATTATTTTCATGTTTAATAATGTATATTATATCCCCATCATCATTGAATCCTCATTTTATGCTTTTAGTTTACGGTGTTGTGTGTATCGCATAGACATAATATTGTAGTAGAACGGCTCACTTGCATTATCAACTTATACTAAGTTATACAATATAATATAAAAATAATATAATCTTCAATTGAACTTGTATCAGTCATATCACGAGTATCACCTCTTAAATTGACGTGTAGTACAATACAAACATAATAGAAGATAAAACACTTGAATAATAATTTTAAAATATACTGGTAATACTGGTATACACTTTTCTCTATGTAAAATTGAGTGTAGTGTCAGAAAAGCTCTATAAGTGTAAAATTAATGTTTTTTTATCTTCATCAAAGCAAGTAATGTTTCCGTTTTAAATGTTTAATTGTATAACATAATATCAACATGAAAATAGCATGTTATGACTCAGGCTCTGAATATCTCCCAGTCATGGTCACACACAGGCAATGTCCAAGTAAGCTGAAATCATGAGATTCATCCGCCGGAAGAGCAGTGCCAAAACACGATTCACATAATGTGTTTTTATGCAAATTGCTTGCAATTTTAACTTTCAACCACAGATGTCACTGGAGAGCACAAAGTTACATAGTGCAGCTTTAATGACAGGCAGTGTTTTTAAAGGCTCGCAGGGTGGGAAAAGAAGTACAACATTAATAACATTGCAGTTCTCCCATTTAATCACATCTCATTAATGTTCAAACTCAACAATACAGGACCAGATTTGGACTGAGCACACTGAGTCTCCTTCGACCACTCTACCTCATTACAACAGGGACAGAGAGGAGAAGTCTTTCCACATGAACAATAAACCCAGTGAAGGGGTAAGGAGGGGAAATCAGCCGTGTGCACTTATTGGTAGGGTGTATGAAAATAGCATGCTGGTCAGTTCAGGCCCTTTCAGAGGGGGATAGCTCTATGTCAGAAAGGACAAACTGGCTATTTTTAAGTTAAGGTCTTGGGGTGATGCAGACATGGTGTTGGTTGTTTATCTAGAATAATTTGCCACGATTTGTAGGAAGAAGAACAAATATCTCGAAAAAAATGAGGAAAGATTTTGATTAGGGCTGTCATTGTAAACTGTTAATTTACTGTGGAACTGTTGGTGCGTTTTTTTTTTGTTTTGTTTTTTGTTTTTTTGTTATTAATTATAAAAATCATGCCCCCGACCGCTTCATAAATTTTATATGGGCACAGTAAAAAGGTCCACAGTCAGCACAGCCCAACTGCTACAATAGGCAACAAATATTAACAAATATATTTAAAAATTGCATTTGTAATGTCTATTCGTTGAAGGGTTTCCAACTTTTTGCCACAAGAAAACAAGACGCTTAAGGATTTGGTGGGCCTTAAGTGTTTCTCCCCCTAAATACGGGATAATAGACAATAGTCTTCATTTTGGCCAAAATACAGGACGTTCCAGCAAATTCAGTGCTTTTCTCTGCCACAATAATGTAATGTCTTTGAATTATCTTGGGACCATTACTATTTGTCAGAGGTGGGTAGTAACACGGTAGTAACTTTTTGGAAAATATTTTTACTTTTAGAGTAGGTTTAAAAGTGGGTACTTTTACTCTAACTCAAGTAAAGTAAGAGTAAAAAGGCGTTCCTGTTGTTACATTACTGGCTTTCATTTGCATTCATGCTTAATTTATTGAGAGATTATTGAATGGGACTTTTATGACAGCGGAGATTCACACAGCTGCATGCGCTGTCACAGATTATCACTCAAGCCGAGTCCATCACTACTGTAGCATCAAGCTCTTCAAACTAAGTTAAACACTTTCTTTGCTCCACACAGTGAAAAAAAAGAATAGTTTCATCACGCAGTGCCTTCATTTAACACCAAGACAAGTGGATATTTCAATATTAAAATTAAATCTCCAACTAAAGTCAGCATGTTGAGGTAAATTGTGGCTCTAATGATAACGCAGGATTTTCTGTGTCATGGTGATGGTCATTTTCAGGGTGATTCTATAAATATGGGTTCTTATGACATCAGTTTTTAAGTCAAAATTTTTAAATCAGTGCAGCAATATATCAGTGTGCTTTGTCCCGCACCCCGCATGTCATGAGCAATATTTACACATTTACCCCGTGCCCTCGCGGGGGTACTGGAAACTATCCCAGCTACTTCAGGCTGATTAGTGCAGGGAAACATCCTTAACATGTGGAATATACTGTATAAATACATATAAACATCCAAGTTACAGACAGCATTTCTGCACGTACACAGTGAGGTGCACGCGTGATATGTGAGGGCGCAAGGCGATTGGATGGCGGATGGATTCACATTCTTCTATGCATATCGCCCCCTGGGAGAAGAATGTCTAGCAAAAAAAATGATCTGATCTGTTTCTCACCCACACCCATCATATCACTTCTGAAAATATAGATTTAACGTCCTGGTTACTTTCGTAACCTCCGTTCCCTGATGAAGGGAACGAGACATTTTGTCGATGTAGTGACACTAGGGGTCGCCCTTGGGAGCCCCAAACACCTCTGATCTTTGAGAAAAGGCCAATGGGAATTGGCGAGTGGAATTTGCATGCCACTCCCCCGGACATACGAGTATAAAAGGAGCTGGCTTGCAACCACTCATTCAGGTTTTGTGCTGAGAAGCTGAGACAAGGAACTCTACCCAAGGAAGACGCGGTTTCCCAACAGGGAAACTATTTTGCGGAAGATACATCACACGGGGTTACCTACAGGCAACCAGCGCATGTGGAGCACCTACCCCAGTACAGAGCCTAGTTAGCACACATACTGGGCTGGCAGCGAGTTTCTCCAAAAACCTGCCTGCCACAGGGCTAAGGAGGAAGGTCATCCAGAGTCCACAACTTTTTGAACACGACTAGGAGTCAAAGCACACGTCTTCACCTCGGGGAGGGGAAAGGCGCTATGCTCGTACCTGACAACACAAGTTTCGAGACCGGCTCAACCCGGAGATTGTAAAACCTCGCAAAGGTGTTGGGTGTTGCCCAGCCCGCTGCTCTGCAGATGTCTGCTAAAGAGGCACCATTAGTCAGGGCCCAGGAGGCCGCCACACTCCTAGCAGAGTGGGCTCACAGCCCCAAGGGGGGCGGCACGTCCTAGGCGTGATATGCCATAGCGATGGTGTCAATGACCCAGTGGGCGATCCTCTGTTTGGAGACAGTGCTCCCTTTCCGCTGTCCACCAAAGCAGACAAAGAGATGCTCGGAGCTTCTAAGGCTCTGTGTGCGATCCAAATAGATGCGTAAAGCACGCACTGGACACAGCAACGCCAAGGCTGGGTATGCCTCCTTCTGGGGCAGTCTTCAAAGAGAGTGCCTTTAGCTCAACTGACTCCTGGGGCTCGAATGGAGCTCCCTGTAGGCCCCGAAGGACCACAGAGAAGTCCCATGAGGGAATGAGGTGATCTGGGGGATTCAACATCCTAGCGCCTCTTAGGAACCTGATGATCAAGTCGTGCTTCCCCAAATACTTACCATCTACTGCATCGTGATCTGCCGATATAGCAGCTACATACACCTTCAAGGTGGAGGGGGACAGCCGCCCCTCCAGCCTCTCCTGCAGGAAGGAAAGCACCGATCCGACTTCGCATCTCTGGGGGTCTTCATGTCGGGAAGAATACCACTTAGCGAACAGACGCCACTTCAAGGCATACAGGCGTCTCACAGAGGGAGCCCTGGCCTGAGTGATCGTGTCTACCACTGCAGGTGGTTGGCCAGCTAGGTCTTCCACGTCCTGTCCAAGGGCCAGACATGGAGGTCTAGTCGCGGGTGCCAGATGGTGCCCCGTCCCTGAGAAAGAAGGTCCTTTCTCAGGGGAATTCGCCAGGGAGGGGCCGTCACGAGGAGCGTGAGGTCCAAGAACCAAGCCTGGGTGGGCCAGTAGGATGCTACTAGGATGACCTGCTCCTTGTCCTCCATGACCTTGCACAACATCTGTGCAAGTAGGCTCACTGGGGGTAACGCATACTTGCACAACCCCAGGGGCCAGCTGTGTGCCAGTGCATCTGTGCAGAGGGGAGCCTCGGTCAGAGAGTACCAGAGCGGGCAGTGGGAGGATTCCCGGGAAGCGAACAGGTCTACCTGCGCTTGACCGAATTGACTCCAAATCAGCTGAACCACCTGGGGGTGGAGTCTCCACTCTCCCCTGAGCGTGACCTGCCACGACAGCGCAGTCCGCTGTGCTGTTGAGGTTGCCCGGGATGTGAGTGGCTCGCAACGACTTGAGCTGCTGCTGACTCCAGAGGAAGAGATGGCGGGTGAGTTGCGACATTTGACGAGAGTGCACGCCGCCTTGGTGGTTGATGTACACTACCGTCGCCATGTTGTCCATCCGGACCAACACGTGCTTGCCCTGGATCAATGGCCAAAGGAATGTACCAAAAAGGAACGGTGCCCGGCTGTCATGATAACGGCCGTGGACACCAAATGTGTAACCCAGGAAGTGAGGAAACTGCTCTTTTGTTGAAAATGTGGGTACAATCGAAATCAACAGAAAAGGTAAATAATGATTTTACACCCGGCCCTCCACCAGGGGATGGAGTGGTCTGCTTACCAGCTCCTGTGCAGCAGGTTCCTGGCTCCCTTCTCAGGGGCGCTTTGAAACCTTCCTTGGGTTCTTGGCGGCCGGCCGTGAGATGGGTGGCGTCTGCTTTCTGCGGGTGGCTCCACGCCGGGGCCGGCCTACTGGGGCGGGCTGTGGCAGAGCTGGTGTCGCCCTTGGCGATGAGCAGACAGGGTGTGGGACCTTGAGTCACCGGGGCAGGATGTGTTGTATGGCCTCCGTCTGCTTTTTGACCGCCGAGAATGGCTGGGTGAAATCCTCTACGGTGTCACTGAATAGGCCAACCTGGGAGATGGGGACGTCAAGGAATCGTACCTTGTCAGCCTCACTTGACTCGACCAGGTTGAGCCAAAGGTGGCGCTCCTGGACCACCAGGGTGGACATCGCCTGCTCGAGAGACCGTGCCGTGACCTTCGTCGCCCGGAGGGCAAGATCGGTCGCTGAGTGCAGCTCCTGCATCAATCCCGGGTCAGGACTACCCCCGTGCAGTTCTTTGAGTGCCTTGGCTTGGTGCACTTGCAGGAGAGCCATGGCATGCAGGGTGGAGGCGGCCTGTCCAGCAGCACTGTAGGCCTTAACCGCCAGTGACGACGTAAGTCTACAGGCCCTGGATGGGAGCCTTGGGTGGCCCCGCCAGGTGGCGGCAATTAGTGGGCACAAGTGCACCGCAACCTCCTGATCCACCTGGGGAATCGCAGAGTATCCCCTGGCCGTCCCACCGTCGAGGGTAGTGAGAGCGGAGGAGCCCGCGAACCGGGTCCGGGCTGTAAAAGGTGCCTGCCATGATCGTATGAGCTCATCATGCACCTCCGGGAAGAAAGGTACCAGGGTGGGGCGCGGCCGTGAGCGGCGCTCTGGGCCCAGGAACCAATCATCGAGCCACGAGGGTTCAAGGGGGAGCGGAGGATTCCACTCCAGCCCAACGCAAGCATGGTGCCAGCTCCGAGTCAGCCTGCGACTGGGCTACAGCACCCGAGGGTGGGAACCCAGTCGAGTCCTCTGCGTCAGACTGGATGAGACCACTCTCCGATGCTGCTATCGACAACTCATCCTCTTTGCAAGCTCCGAATGAGATCGCAAACCCACCCTGAGATGAGCCTGCGGTCTCATCCCAGAACTCGACCAGGGCACACGAGCATGCTGGGGAATGGGAGGTCCGAGGGGGGTTTCCCGGTGGAGAAGCTCCCATTGAGGTCCCCAAATCGCACCCAGTACTAACCGTCTCTGCTTCATACCCGTAGGTGGAAGGACCGAGGCGGCGAGCCGCTGGGGTGGCTTTCCCTCTGACAAAAGAAAGCCGCGACCACAACGTTGCCATGGTCATGTTCTCACAATGAGAACACGAACCATCTACAAAAGCCATCCGCATGGAACGCACCCAAACACGTGAGACAGCGATCGTGGCCATCAGAAGCGGAGAGATAGTGACCGCAACCAGGAATAATACACAAACGAAAGGCATCTTGAAAAAGATGCTTCGTAAGTGCCACACTTTTAGTAGGAAAATATACTCTTTGTGAGGAAAGAATATACTCTTTTAGCTGCTGAAGTGCCCAGGGGCGTTCTCTGCATAACGCCAATGCAAGTGGGGGAGAAACCGCTGTAATGCACCGTAAATCCAAAAGCTTCACTGGATATTAGAGGTGAATGGATTGGCGGAGGAATTCAGCTCACTGAAACACAACCACTCGGCTCCAAAGAGAAAATCTGAATGAGTGGTTGCAAGCCAGCTCCTTATATACCCGTATGTCCTGGGGAGTGGCATGCAAATTCCACTCGCCAATTCCCATTGGCCTTTTCTCAAAGATCAGAGGTGTTTGGGGCTCCCAAGGGCGACCCCTATTGTCACTACACCGACACGTCGAGTGAGTGACAGATAGGGAACTATTGGAGTTGTATGGATTCCTTTTATGATTCCTTTATGTGCTTTTTGGAGCATCAAAATTTTGGCACCCATTCAATTACATTTTACAGACCTACAGAGCTGAAATATTCTTTTAAAAAAATCATAATTTTTGTTCTGCAGAAGAAAGGAAGTCATACACATCTGGGATGGCAGGAGGGTTTTTATTTTCATTTTTGGGTGAACTATACCTTTAAAGTGATAGCTCAGCCATAATTTAATATTCTGTCATCATTTCCCTACCCTCATTTTGTTCCAAACCCATGTAACCTTTTGTATTCTGTGGAACACAAAATATGTTAGACAGAATGTTAGGGACTGACAGTCTCAGTCACCATTCACTTTCAAAATATGGAGAAAAAAAAAAAACATTCACTGAAAGTAAATTGTGACTCAGGCAAACATTCTGAGAATGATAACAGAATTCCCATTAATAATAATAATAATTCTGTAATACATGTTCAATGTGTATTATGTAATGGAATATAGGGGAGTTAATATCCATTATATCATTTGTGAAAGTAACAAGTTACACACTACTTGAATACTCTTTTAATTGGATATTTTCCTACTATTACTCAAGTAATTATTTATGTTAGTACTCTTCTACTTGAGTATTTTTTTTTAAATAATTGTACTTTTACTTGAGTACAGTTTGTGGCTACTCTACCCACCTCTGCTATTTGGGGGATTTTGTCAGCAAATACTGATATACTGTATGTTTAATTCTATTAGTTAATCAGCATATCGTATGATTAATCTGATTAAAATATTTAAATGTTTGACAGCCTTAATTTTGATACACAACGGCAAGAAATAGAGACAGGGAAAGAGCTATAAAATCTGAAAAGAAAAAAAGGGATGAAAATAAGTACCATATGACAGACAGAGGGAAGACAATGAGAAAAACAAAGGATGGTTCAGGCCATCTGTCTCTCCTAGGGCAAAAAGTCGCAACACTGCACACGACCCCTGAGGCTTCTTCCAAATATAGCCCTTCTACAGGGGAAAAACATTGCTAGGTAGCCTGCTCTGAGTGGCCACAAGGCAAAGCCCCAGAAGAGTCTCAGTTTGGCCATTACAGCCACATAGAATCCTCTCACATGTAAGCTACAATCAAACATATGTTTGCCCAAATGCACCACATCTGGCAAAGGACTACTAAACGAGCTATGCAAGACTGCCTGTACAGACGTAATTACGGAATGCAGCAGTGGAAAAAAAACCCACAGAATGTAGGGGTCGTTCACACCAAATAGGCTTTGTCACCATCTTCACTATTTTTTTTTTATTTTTTTTTTATCTAAACATGCTTTAGATGGACGTCTTTGACCACTGTGCTGCTGTATGAGCACAGTGTTTTCAAGATGGTGTGTCAAGTTAAAATAACTTGCATTCTATTAAATTCATAGCGCTGCATCTAGTTCTATCAGAAAGACTCGCAGACTTAAGTAAAGTTGGCATGGCATTTATTTGATGAATAATAGGAAACAGGAATGTAATGTCTCTTTTGGCATACTGTAAGCCCTGTCTGGCAGTCCGATTAAAAAAAATTGCTACTCGAACCGTCAGATCCTGCCGGAGATAGGAGGCAGGGGCGAGGAGCCTACCCCCATGCAGGACGGGACTCAACTGGTGGCGGTGGCGAGGAGGAGGTTGCCGTGTTGGCACACTGAAACAGCAATGTGATAGATTGTAAGCAGGCTTATAAAGCAATGGCTGATACATGATTGGTTTAGGAGCTACCTAGACAATGGTGTAATGATGTACAGTTGCGAGTCTTCCCGCTAGAACTACGCTACGCTTACATTTCTGGCCCCTAAAGACCAAATTATACTTCGGTCAGACACGAAAGTCAGGCTCCTGCATACAGGACACATGAAATTTCGTCATCAGCTGAGTGCTCGAGCACTGAGCGTGCAGGATTTGCATGCGCCTGGAACTATTTGCACTAATAAGTGGGTCCACCAGGTGGAAACACTCACAGTTGAGCCATTGCTTTCAGGAAGCAGCGCTAGAAGTAATCGGCGCTAAACATCAGGAGACGAAGGTGGAAACAACAACATTGGATGTGCACGTCAAGAGTGCGTGTGTGAGGAGGTCAGGAGATGCCTACATTTGTATAACTCGAGTCTGAAGGACTATAAAGACATCTTTATGGGTCTAAACTCCTGAAGATCCATCCATTCATCCATCTTCTAAAGCCACTTGTCCTGTACTGTATAGGGTCATGGGTAGCCTACCCCAGCTGTCTCGGGCCAAAGGCACTCCTGAAGATAATTAGTCCAGTATCTCATACCAGTCATAGAGCACATGCACTTACCGTCACAGTTAATTATCTATACTTTGAAAGGCTTGCTTTTGACAGTACGCAGACCCGAAGCGTTCACGTCAAAACCGAAGTATACTTTGGGCTTAAGGGAGAAAGTCACAAAGAACGAATTGCATCTGCTGATAGCGTTGTTTATTTGCACACACTTTCTGCATTGTTTTAGCACCCAATTCATTAAATACTTTACATTTATTTACCCCAAGTCTGATAGAGTGCTCAGAACATCTAACACTGAATTTTCAGTATGTGACAGAGCATAAACACACATGCCTCATTCCTGTTGAGGGCCTTTGATTGCTAATGGTGTTACCCTTTGGACTTCTGCTGGCTAGATCTCAATTTACACTGGTGTCAATGCAGAGGTGCTAAATATGTTTGCTAGGTTAGTTATCCTCTCCTGGTAACTATCATATGCTTACAGAAAGATCTGGAAAGATTTCAAATATTTTTACTGTTGCCATGGAGCCCATATTCATCCTTGTTTTCCCTCTTTATTTGCTATTATTTGAAATTTGTGGCCCTCTGGGTAAGCCACACTCAATGAGATCATGGTGATAGCTTAAAGAAATTAAAACACCTCAGAGAGAGGAAACATACTGTTTGAAAGTACAGTCACATGGAATGAAGCTTAAGGGATGAGATACATTATACCACTAATTTCAAATAGTTCCTCTCAGGCAAAAAAAAAAAAAAAAAAAAAAATCTTCTACTTTATAAATATCAGTGAAACCTAAATTCTAATCACAGCCTATTTTCAAACAGAGGATCGAACAACCAATTTTGCATATTTTTACTTCTGTGAAAAAATATTCTATTTATATAATAATGTATATTTATACATGAATATATACTTCAGCCTTTATATTTTAGGAAGGGGATCCCTCGCAAAGAAATCATAATTTTGGGTGGGTCCTTGTCATCAAAAAGTTTGAAAACCCCTGCTTTAGAAAACCATCTATTTATTGATTCTTTAAAGAACTGATACACTGATCTGAAGAACTTATAATATAACATCAATAAATTACAACAAAAAAACATACTATTGATAAAAAGAGAGTTCTTTGATGAACATAAGTTGCATGCTGCAAATAATTATTAAAGAACCTTTATTTTTAAGAATGTATAGGGTGAACCGTGTCACTTATTGCCAATACAGCTGGTTTAAAACCCCTGATGCCGGTTCTCTGTACATCAGGTACAACAACAGCACTCCATCATCGGTTAATGGACATGAGCTATTCATGAAGCAATCTTGAAGACACACCTGGTATGTGACATTTAACAAATGGTCCTTTAGAACAACAGATCTCATATTTACCAAACAACAAGTTCAAGCCACGTGGCAGGCTATTAATAATCTGATTGTGATGTTAATATTTATCAGTGCATCACAAGGGTCAGGAGCAGCATAGATTAACATTTTGATAAGGGCAAATAGTCCTTGATTTACAGAGTAATCACTGTAGGTGATTTGAATGTCTGATATATGTTTAAATTAAGTTTGTGGTTCTGTGGTGGTGTTCAGCAGCTCATATTTTCTACACAGGCACAACTTAGGCACATCTTTGCCAAAGGATTGTGTGTGTGCCATGATGCATAACCGTATTAACTATTTAAAGAAAGGTGTCTGATAGACTGGTTGGTTGAGCTTGCTATTACACTCAAGTCAATGATCTTGTCACTGAAACAGGAAGTCCAAACCATTATAACAATTACATTTGCATTTATGCTTTTAGTAGATTTGTAGACACTTTCATAACATATACTTTGTTACTGGCAATTACTAAAGGTAGCTTACGATGCAAGGCTAGACCTCAACATGTGCTACAGCTGCCAAACATGCAACCCTATCATTCGATGCAGGTAGGACATGCCATTAGTGGTGGTATAAATTGCAGGCTTCTTTTAGCATTACCTGTCCATTGGAGGGTGAGCCCTGTTACGTTAAATTCATCTTAAGATTGACTACATGGTAGCTGGTTTCTCAGTTTCTTGCTGGTCTAAGCTAGTCATTACAGCTAGTTCGATCCAACATTGTCTTCAGAAAACTTGTAATATTTGTACGAGACAGAGAAATCATAAAATATTGTTCGAAAAGGTATGACTTTTATTCCTATAGAGAACAAACAATTAAAATAATTTAAAATCGATACAATACAGGCATCACATTTTAGCTAGCCTCCTATCCAGCACTTTATTTTAAGAAAGAAAGCATCTGTGAACAAATTTGATTACATATTCCACTTGTATAAAGTTTCCTTCGCCAAACCAAACCAAACCTGCAAATGCGTCCTATCATTTGCCAGTGATGACGAAGGTCTTTATTAAGTTCAACATGTGTACAGCTTGTATGGCACTGCAGGTTAAGATTTTACCACCAAAAGAGTATCAAAAGACTTAGTAACCTACACGAAAACACATCAGAAAAGTACTATAGGTTTGTATAGGTAGCATGCATAAATATAATTGTACATGCTTTTTACATGCACATACATTTTATATTGCACCATACTGCATACCTGTATACTGTATTGCACTATACTGTACTATGCTGTACCATGGCTTTGATAAACATTATGTGAATAAGTCTTTGTCGAAGAAGAAGAAGATGCTTTGTCTATGACACTATGCTCTGTGCATCTGGTTGAAAAAAATATGAAGTAGCTTAAATGTAGCAAGCTACTTTTGGTGTGTAGCTTGTAGTATAACTTGCTACTTTCTCTAAGCTTTCAGCTTAGCTTAACACATTTTTCTGTTGAGTAGCTGGTAGCTTAGCTTGCTTACTACACAAAAGTTATTTCCCTATTAAATTCATTGCTAGGTTTAGGTTTGGGTTAGGGCTTAAACTTAGGAAATATCTTTATATCAATGTTAGTTGGTCAGTTTATTTTTCTCTTTGAGAGTAAAAGTTGTAAATTTTATGTGCCAAAGATTTCTTATGATTTTGTCATCTTGTACTATTATTAAGTCATGAGCCCGTATTTCTTTGATCTGGTCATTAGCTGGTCCAAACTGGTAGACCAACTTAGACCAGCAACATAACAACTACCATCTGGTCATAACAGCTTAAGATGGTCAAGCTGGTTTTTGGACCAGCTAACATGTTCCACAACACAGCTACTAGCATAGAGTGGGTTTTCTAGCATTAGACCCCTGTCTAAACCCTGTCTCACCCTGTCTATTCATCTGATTGGCTTTCCATCTGTGAGAGAATGATACCAATGTGATACACTGCTCTAATGCCACTTTCTGTTGCCCTGCACACACCCACTGACAACAGCCTCAGCTGGGCACAGGTGCTCTGCCACAGTTTGACAGCAGCTGACATCAGGTCTCTATGGGAAATTTCAAGTGTGTGTCTTAAAGGAGATTCTATGCAGGCCAGGATTACTGTCAAAGGATAAGTTGTTCAGTTTAGCAAAGGCACAAGCCAAAAAAACTAAATTGCCACCAGTTAAAAAAAGGTTGAGGGAATTTATGTATCCATCCAAGTTGCTAATTTTATTTATTCGAGAAAAAAACATAATATTGCAAAAACAATGTGTGAATAAAGCAGCATTTCCATTCCATGTGTGTAAAAGAACAAAATTTTCACTCGAGAAATTGTAGCCACTGTGACTCTTTTATTAATAAAATACTTGCAGTTTAGAGCACACAGACAAAACACTGTAAAGAACTTTGTCTCATGTCTAGGAGTGACTGCGTGTCACACAGTTCTGGGAGCCCTATGTGTGTGCATTTCTCCTTTCTTAAGACCCCGATATAGGCCTACTTCATATGAAATCGGAGAACGAACAGGTGTGACATAAATTAGAACAAAATCTGACCAAAAAGAAGGTGTTTTTGCATTTGTTTCAGTGGTTTATAACTGGGCTAACTTTTAAGAAAACATCTTACCAGCTGCTAAACACCTTCATACTGCCATTGGTCCACATCAATGTGTGACCTGGAGCTCCACCAAACTTGAAGCTGGCAGCTAATTCCCGTTCACGGAATTTAGTCACTTAAGATCAGTCAACATGAACACACGCACCACAGCGTGCAGTTATTAGCAAGCTGTTACAAATTTACCTACAACTTTACGATTGTTCACATAGAGACATTTTCCAAGAACATGTCATGCATTTTTTTTGTTAAATTAGTCTACAAAAGGAATCAAATCTACTCAAATACTCTTAAGTACCCATTCACTCTTTTGTTTTATATGCTGCTTCACTCATGTGCTTTCGCAATGAAAGTCACACATCTGCTCATAGTAAGGTATGCCTATCATCATTCTTTTGTCTGTATTCTTCCCATTAACTCTCTTTTATATACCAATTTTTGCAGCTGTAACAGTGTCATCATAAATTACAATAACAGAGTGTAATTGGTGCATGTTATGGCTGCGTATAGCGTTAGCACATTAGCATCATGAATTCAGAATGTAAACAAGACAAATTGTGCATTTTCTACTGCATATATTACTTTAAATAATCTTCAAGTGGTTAAAAAAGCATCTTTTACTGATAGTGTGAATTCTAATGTCACATTAGTTAAGGTTTTACTGAGCGTCCTCATATTTAAATATACTTCTAAACACCTCCCACAGCGGTGTGGTAGGTGTCTGAATGTTCTCAAACAGTATACCGTTGCTCAGCTGTTTTGAACTTCTTTTTACACCTGAACGAAGAACGAAGAAGAACTTCTCTGGAAGTATATCGGGGCCTTTATGTCTTTGCTGTGCGGATCTATAATATATTATCTATATATAGTCTATAATATAATAAAGTTCAAGTTTGTATTTGACTTATGTGCTCTGCAAACTCTATGTATTGTAGGCTTTGGATTTTCTAGACACTGTTATTTCAGGGTCATCAGAGCAATATTTCAGATGCGATGATTGATCTTCTGGTTTGTCCAGTTATGAATGAGTCATGATTATCATCTTGCATTCCTAATAAATTCAGTAGGAATTTATTCTGTAAATGTGTTTCCGACATAGTTTATGCGCATTTCTTGTTTTCAAATAAAAAACTGTATCCACCTCAAGCGAGCATATAGGTGTTTATGCACATTTTGGAAATTTTATCCGCATCTTGGCATTTCCATCCAGCAGTTAAAAAAAATAAAAATAAATACATGGATGGAAACCCAGCTTGTGAGAGTAAATGGCAATGCCCATCAATCAGAAATCCACAGATATACAAGGAATGCTCTACGGCTCACTCCTTTACCACCAGTACACAGCACATTCGAACATGAAGTGACAGCTTGTCACTCTCATTATACTGCCTTGTGCTATTGTGCTCACACAGGGTGTGCTCACATAAACATGCTCAGTTAAACAGCATTGTAATGGTCTTTTCATTTTGTGTAGAAATTCAAAGTCATCGAATGATAATTATGAAGGGGGGATTTAAAAGAAATTTAAATATAACTATATGCACTACTTGGAAGATCTAATAAAATATTTTTCTTCATCTGTGTAAATTTTCTACTTAAAACCATGAAATCGCTAGATGAGGGCAGTTTTCTTTCCTGGGTTGATGTATTTCTTATTGAAACATGAAGTTGGGAGTGGACATATCGAAGGGCTCATCCATTTTTTTTTTTAATAGCCAGTAGATTTTTAGTTACGTCACAGCCATGAACCATAATTTGCTACTTGTTGGTCAGCTGCAGGTAGTAATAGGGAGAGGTACATTTTCATTCTAGAGAGCAGTCGATTGGACAAAAATCTGTGTATAGTGCAATGTAAGTCATCAATAAATTTGGTCTTTTTTTGTATGGAAGATTGTATAATTTAAATATGTATATATGCTAGAGGTAAACTGGGATGAAACGGGTTAATTTTTTCAATGTTTGGAAGTACGATAGCATATAGATGGCTTCAAAGCTCATAGACATGGACAAAATTAATATATGTTTCATGATTTCATGCTATCAGCACTCAAGATGAGGTTGTGAGAGTGTTCTTACCTCTGGTGGTCTCATCTTCAATGGGCTGCTTGAAGACAGTGATATCCTTGAAAGTGCAGAGGAACAGGACCACCTTATCATTCTCATTCCTGATGGGGGCCACCTGCATGTAGAGCCACACAGGGGTTCCTGACAGAACCAGAGGAACACAATGAAATAGGGGAGAGAGGCCGGGGCGAAAGGTATGTGAAAAGAAGTTAATTGAGGGTTTAAAAAAGAGGAATGAGGATAAGGTGGATAAAAGACACAGAGGAAAATGACAGGAATAGAGAGGGAAAGAGAAAGTGACAGAGAGGTTAAAGTCAAGTGAACAAAGGAGGGAAAGGAGAGCAGCAAATAAATCATGATGAGATTATGGTGGAGAGCAGAGAGGATGCAATTGTGCTCTCATGTCAGATCAGTTTAAATCCAAGTGAACAAGTGCAAGTGGCATTTCAGGAGTGCTGATATTTAGTATAACAGCACTGGTACACTTCATTATTTGTATCACACTGCTTGTTTGTGGTTGTGGCATTCCAAATAGTGGTGGGGATTTTGATTCATCTTTCATTTTGATTTCGTTCACTGATTTGGTTAGTGACCATTTCTACAGACTACATCTTTACGCCAGTTGGCAACAAACAAGCTAAGTTTATGTTATGAATGAGTCATTCAATCATTGACTCCACTAATTTGTTAAACAACACTGAGTTGTTCACAACCAAAACAATAGAAGTGAATGAGAATGATTTGTTCACTTAAAAGAATCATTCAAAAGCAACAATTCCTTTACGAACGAACACTAGTTCAAAATTATTATTATTCTGGCTTCTTTTGGAACTCTTTTTGATGGCGGAGAAGAAATGCACAAACCAACTGGCTAATTTTTGTCTGAAACATATGTTATTCAATATTATTTACTTGTTTATTGAATTGATTCATAAAAGTAATATCATACTTGAAATTGTACTGTTGGTCTGAATACCTGCGGTGATCACCTACGGCCGAATCATAGTCATGCCATACAGAACAACACTCTTGTGATATTGCTTAAAACACACTGGTTGAACTGGGTATGGAGAAAAGTGAACTTTCTCCTACACTAGTATTTTCATTGTTTTTCGAATTCAGTTTCTTAGAGTACAACTGCATCCATGCACTCTCACTCTTCCTCCATATGCAGCAGGCATGGCTAAGAACCTGGATTGCTGGGAATACTCACTGTTCTTCTTATAGAGCAGCACTTCAAAGCAATTGGATTCATAGTTATCAAAGGTCTGTCTGACTTTATCTATTGTCTTCTTGTCTGTCAGCTCGCCGTACATGAAACTGCCAGGGGGACAGAGAGACAAAAAAAAAAAAGATTGTGAGAGGGGGAGAAGTAGGTGGGAAATGGAGAAACAGGTGATGAAAATGAGTGAGACAAACAAAGAGAGCAAAAAAAGGAGAATTAGGTGAGCACACACACATGTATGGCATATACATCCACCCAGAAAACTCTAGCTTGTCTTTCACTGTCAGTTAATTCAGTGAGTGTGTGTTTGCTGGGGGATGTGCCTGTTGACACACGCTGTCGGTTACAGCAGACGGACGCTCTATTTAACTTCAACAGAAAGTGGAGGCTGGGCAAACAGTAGAATTAGAGCCAAACTTCCGACATGTTCTACTTTAAATGTTATTTAAAAGGAAGGCAACAGGATACAAGAGAATTACTGTATATTAAAACACTTAAAGAAATTTCAAACAATAGTAGCAAGGAGAAAGCATTCTGGGGGATATAGTGATTAAAGTCACTTGAAATGTTGAACTTCTTTAGTTATAGAATGGCTAAATATAAAATCCATACAAAAATATACAAAAATGTACAGTATATTAGTGGTTAATCAATATGGGTTTTTTAATGGCCAATGCCAATGGAAATATTTAGAGAGCAGAATGACCCAATTGCAATATATTTCCAGTATATACAGTATATACTGTATATGTGTGTGTGTGTGTGTGTGTGTGTGTGTGTGTGTGTGTGTGTGTGTGTGTGTGTGTGTGTGTGGGCAGGTTTAAGTGGTTTACGAGGACTTTTTTTTAGGATACAAACTAGTAATTACAAGGGTATTATGCTATAAATGTGGTTTATGAGGACATTTCTAGTGTCCCCATAATTAAAATCGCTTAAAACACATACTAAATGATGTTTTGTTGAAAATGTAAAAATGCAGAAAGTTTTTTGCGAGGGTTAGGTTTAGGGGTAGGGTTAGGGTTAGGGGATAGAATCTATAGTTTGTACAATATAAAATCATTATGTCTATGGAGAGTCCTCATAATGATAGCTGCACCAACATGTGTGTGTATGTGTGTGTGTGTGTGTGTGTATATATATATATATATATATATATATAATTTTACCCATATACCAACTTCCGTGGTTAAATCAATATCTTCATAAGCGATATAAAAGGTGTGGGTGAGAAACAGATCAATATTAAAGTCCTTTTTTACTATAAAGCTCCACTTTCTCTGTCACTTTAAGTTTGAAATATCTATGTGTTTCTCACCCAAAGTGATGGCATCGATTCAGAAGACATATATTAAAACACTGAAGTATTATGGATTATTTTTAATGCTGCCTTTATGTGATTTTTGGAGCTTCAAAGGTCTAGTCACCATTCACTTGCATTGTGAGGACCTACAGAGATCTTTTTCTAAAAATCTTTGTTTGTGTTCTGCAGAAGAAAGAAAGTCATGCAAATCTGGGATGACATGAAGGTGAGCAAATGATGAGAGAATTTTCATTTTTGGGTGAACTATCTCTTTAATGATAAACAAATGAGATGTACAGAAAATTGTTGAAATTAAATGGACATGTTACACAATATTTACTCAAAATTTACTTACAATTATTGGCAAAAGTTCATTACACATTGACAAAGCTATAGATTTTGAAATTGACACAAAAGAGAGTTAACACCTCTGGTAATCAGCCAAACATGCTCGGTTATTGATGCTGATAATCTTAAAATGGCAAAATATTGACCAACTAATTGGTCTGGCTTATAAAACATGTATCACTGTGCATCAAAATATTTCTCATCTAAATGATGCATTTTTTCATCTAAATGATTTGTGTTGTGATTGTTGTTTCATAAAAAGTGAAATACCTTCAGGTCAGTTCCTTCCTTCCTTCAACTAGTTTATTGGATAATTTTCTTATTTAGAAGTGTATTTCAATTAAATATGCATCAGAATGTTACATAAGCCTTGTCTTCCTGCACTCGTACCTCATGCTGTGAGAAACTCTCAGGTTTGCAGCAAATTTAGCTACTTAAAAGTGAAGCATAAGTAGTCTTCGAAAAGAAGGTGAATCTGAAATGCTCCCTTTCTCATAATAATCAGATCTGTTGGACCTATTTTGCTGAAAAGCTTATTTTTCCAGCAGAAGGGATATTTTAGGCTTAGGACAGTTTGCAACAGCTCAGCGAGAAGATGAGGTAAAATTACATGCACATCCCTTTCTCTATCATTGACTTCAACTCTTTTTCTGTTTCCCTGTCTCACTCACCCCTCTCTTACTTTTCTCCTTTTATGTATTTCTTTCAATAGATCACTCTCTCTATTGGCATCTTTTGTTCTTCAAACCCTCGAGAGGACACAGGAGGAAAATTCTCTACCTGTGGGTTCTGGAATGTGTTAGGAAATTATTACAATCAGGATTGGGCAATGTTGCACCCCCTTCAGCACTGTACTGAGTCTAAAAGTTTCCTCTTAAAGGTTTTAATTGTTTTGAATCTACTTATCACTTCAGGTTAACCCAAACCCATTAACCCAAAAATACAGAGGTAATTCTGGTTCATAATGGTTTCTGTGATCTTCAGTCCTTATTGATATCTGACAAAGGCTTGTGCCAATTCTACCTCCAAAATTCCCCCAGAATCCTGAGTCACTCTGGAGTCATATCACAGTCTGTTAGCAAATGCATATCACAGTACGTAGGCAGAGACAAATCACTGTAGTTGGTAGTTTCTATTTCTGCTCTGAGCGTATTTAGCGGCAACAATGTGACCAGTGATGGCTCTGGGGAGACGGTAGAATGGGAAATGCACTCTCTGAGTGGCTAGCAAGAGATAAATAACGCAGACAGATTCTACTATACCTTAACACAACTGCATTGATGTGAGAAAGCTGCATTTAGAAGTATTTCTAACTTAAGCAGAGTGCAGAAGTGACATGTCTGTCTCTGGAACTTCACCAATCATAAGAGAAACATCCAAGTCACTAATCTTATTAGTGGAACTAGGATTAGATGGTCAGTGATAGTGGTCAGAACTCACTTGAAAAAACAAAACAATAATTGAGATCAAATTCCTTCTATATCATATACTGCACTGCACCAGTTTGATACTGTAGATTCAGCTATCTGAGCATATTTCCTTCTGCTGAAATAACCACCTAATACCAGCATGAATTTCCATGATAGTTCCAGGCTAGTTTGTTGATAGTCTAGCTGGTGGAACATATGCTGGTCCTTTTTTCAACTGGGCCTTTGGAAAAGTTTGGCAGGACATCCTTTTGCTTCCAAAAATAATTCTATCAATACAACTTTTGTACACAATTTAGTTTAGTTATGATAAACACTAATGCTTTTGGCATCCTGCACATACTTGGATCTTGAAAAGTTTCAAATGTCTAAACATCACTTCACATGTGATCAAGTCTGTTCTTGATTAGATTAATAGCAGGTTTAAAACAGACAAATAAGAGAAGCACTCACCTGCAGGTGCTGCTCTTCTGCATGACCTCTGCCCTGTGGTAACCAGAGAGCTTGCAGAATCCGTCATTACTGTAAACTATAGGCCACTCCACGATCTGTGCATTCCCTAACAAGAAACTTGTCTCTACAAACAGACATAAGAGAAAGTATTAGGACACAGTAAATGCACACAAATAAGCTATTAGGGTTCACAATATGCATATTAAGTTTTCAAATTATTGTGTTAATATAATGTTGGATTTTGGTCAGAGATGTAAGATGTTAATATGCAATTGTTACCTTAAAGGAATATTCCGGGTTCAATTCAAGTTGAGCTCAATCAACAGGAGTGTCTATTTGCACCCGAGTGTAAATAGCATATGCCACGGGGCAGCTATCTGCACCCCAATAGTCTGGTGGAACCACAGAAATATATGACAAACTAAAAAATAGATGTCACTGCAGTGGTGTGGGGTGTAAAGCCAGTGTGTGATTGTGTACTGTTGTCCTAGTGACCACGGTTCAAATCTGTCCCACTCTTTTTCACATCCGATTTCCTGTTTTCACTCTTAATATTTCCTTTAATACTACTTAGATAATATATAAAAATTAACATAAATGTTGATTTCATCACAATGATTTGGTCTCAGTGAATGTCGGGGAGTGCAGAGAAGTGTTTGATCCGAAGGCGGGGTTTGTCGATCGCACTTGTTCCCGCGGCTCGGGATCACTTGTGTGTAGATTGCATCACTGTATGACTAATACTGTAGTAACCATGTTTTTTTTTTTGTTTTTTTTTTGGCAAAAGCCATAGTTTTAATGCAGTTAACCATGGTGTTAGTACAGTAATGTGGTGGTAATATAGTAACCATGGTTACTTTTGTGGTTACTGTAAATTTACAAAAAATACCATGGTGAAACCAAGGTTACTGTAGTAAAAGCAAGGTTAGTTTTTCTAAGGTAAGGTTAAGGTTAGGTTTAGGGGTAGAGGTTAATGTAGTGTTTCTGTGGGACTCTAAATAAACAATAAACACACTGCAGTGATGCCCATACTGTATGTTAGTATTTAAATATGGGTGCAAATAGTATCTGACACTATTTGCACCAGGGTGCAATTAGTATCTACCATTATTTGCACAAGGGTTGGGGTGCAAATATTATCTGTCACTATTTGCACTGGGTTGTAAACAGCATTATACCATTATTTGCACAAGGGTGCAAATAGCATCTGCCTAATATAAATTACCAAAACAATTCATCTTGACTTGCCCGTCCTTTTCCTTAAAAAAAGCAAAAATCTTACAAAGGAAGTGAATGGGGCCAATCTGTAAACATTAAAATACTCACTATTTCAAAAGTATAGTCACAAGACGTAAACAATATGCATGTTAACATTATTTTATTGTGATAAAATTGTAAAGTTGTAGCCAATTTTACAACAAACCCTAAAATGACTGTAAAAAATTGACAGCTCAAATAATAAATGAGTTTTAACAGAATAAGTAATGTAAGTGCTTTTATAAAATTATAAGCTTCACATTTCTGCCTTTTAACCCTCAAAAAATTGGCCCCATTCTCTTCCATTGTGAGTGTCACACTGTAACTTCTTTTAACTTCTGTAACTTTTTTTTAAAGACAAGACGAAATAATTGTTTATGGTAATCAGTATTATGCCACAAATTATGTCAATGGAGCTTAAAGAGATAGCTCACCCAAGAATATAAATTATCTCATCATTTACCCTTTTGCCATCGCAGATGTGTATGATTTTCTTTCTTCTGCTGAACACAAACAAAGATTTTTAGAAGAATATTTCAACTCTGTAGGTCCTCACAATGCAAGTTAATAGGTACCAAAATGTTGAAGCTCCAAAGTGCATATAAAGACAGCATAAAAGTAACCAATATGACTCAGTGGTCAAAGTGGTTAACTCTATGTTTTCAGAAGTGATGTGGTAGGTATGGGTGAGAAACAGATCAATATTTATGTACTTTTTACTATAAATTCTCCTACCAGCCCAGTAGGTGGCATATACATAAAAATGCAAATTGCCAAAAACAAAAGAAGAATGTGAAAGTGAAAGTTAAAGTGGAGATTTAGAGTAAAAAATGAATTAAATATTGATCTGTTGCTCACCCACACCTATCATATCGCTTCTGAAGATATGGATTTAACCACTTGATTACTTTTATGCTGCTTTTATGTGATTTTTGGAGTTTCAAACTTTTGGTACCCATTCATTTGCATTGTATGGACCAACAGAGCTGAAATATTCTGCTAAAAATCTTAATTTGTGTTCTGCAGAAGAAAGAAAGTCATACACATCTGGGATGGCATGAGGATGAGTAAATGATGAGAGAATTTTCATTTTTGGGTGAACTATCCCTTTAACTTGTTTTGCAGTGTTAATGTACTGAACATTCCTAAGGATTTATTGCTACTTGATTAGGACATTATGAGTAACCTTATGTATTTAGGTTGATTCAGTCATAATAAATAATATTTTTTTACTGGCATAAAACCATTTTATTTAGATGTTACCACATGAAGCGCATTTATTTTAGGTTTCCTGACAAAAAAACAAAAACAAACAAAAAAAATGTACAGCATGGTTTGCCATCTGGTTTTCACTGCAACTTAGATCAACTAAGTTTATGAAGTGATTAGAATTAAAAACACTTTGCCTGGTTTAACAGACCTTTAATAAGCAATATATGTAGAGGTTTTCCTAAAAGCCAAAGTCTCTGTAAAATCTTATGCTGTGTTTTGCCCTGATTTGATTTTAGAATTGCACACAATTTCAGAAAAAATACACACACATTCTAAGCATCATCAAATCATTTTTATTTGCATTCAAACGGAGAATATTTAGAAGAGATGGGCCACTTCTATTAAAATGAATGGGAGAAATAGGAATGCCTAACGGTCAAAGGATGTAGAAAAGGTGGTCCCGCCTTACAGGTAAAAGAGCCAATCACCTTTTAGATACAGACATCGCCTGTCAATCAACTGGAAAACTAGCATGCACATTAGCTGTACAAGCCGGGAAAACAGATTTTTTTTTTTTTTTTGTAATCTGAAGTAAAGAAGCATTATGTATGATACCAGTGTTGTCAGATTTTACTGCTGATTTGAAATATATTCTTTGATCGTAATCTTGACCAACTGTCTTAGAGATTTCTGTCCTTCCCCATTCAAGTAAATTGGGGCTGCACTTTCATGACTGGAAATAGCTTCCAGGGAGTGTTCCAAAGATGGCTGCCAGTGGGCTAACTTGCTAGAAAGATTTTGGTTCAACTCTGATACTACATGATGTGGGGGTTTACTTGCTTGTTTTGATTATTGGAGGGTTTCCTCCCAACCCCCAAGTGAAATGCAGTCTTAACATCAATATATCTGAAATGTGGAGTTTAAGGACCACTGTTCCTGTGAGACTATGGCACTGGAGAGGCTAAGTCACCCTCTCTAGTCTTCATTAGTGTTTTCAATAAGGCCATCTGATTCAGACTCCCCAAACAGACAAAAATAGCCAGGCAAAGAGAACACTACAGCACAGAAAGCAAATCAGGGAACAATTTGTAACAGAAATGTCTGTGAGAGTAAGAATATAAATCCTTACACACATACAAACACCCACAAATAGAATCATCTTTGCACACACACACACACACACACACACACACACACACACACACACTGCAGTGAGGCTTTCATAATGCCTGAGAACTGTGTGAGAGAGTGAGAGAGATGGCATTTGGCAAAGCCATTAAAAAGGTGGCTGCTTCTCTTATCCATTGAACAGTCTCCATTCACTCCCCTCCTCCTCTTTCAGTTTGCCTCTGCAGGAGTAGCTGAAAGGAGAAGCGGAGGGGATAAAGTGAAGTGCTGTCCCCTTGAGGAAGGAGAGTGGAGACTCATTACAGTGGTCTCCACACCATGGCCCCTGCCCTATGGATCAAGGGCCAACTGCAAGGAAGTTCTCCCTGAGGATGCAAGCGACCCAGATCCTGTTTGCAGATCAGGGCTCAGTGATATGATAATCGTTTAATGTTCTGTCACTGATGATACTGTATATTGCTTCCTCAGACAAGACAGCACATTCAAAGCAATAAAGCTTTTGCCAAGAAATCAAGCATTAATAACTAATATGTAATAGGAATTCAGACAAGTGCTGCAGGCCCATTGAGTATGGTCTCTTCCATAGCACGATGGCAATACAGTATTAAGTCTATGCAAGGAGTGGGATCACTTAGGGCAGTAAGCACTGCTATTAGGAGCACATTAAGATAAAGCAATGCAAAACCATCTCCTTTTGTGTTCCACTTAGTAAAGAAAGTCATCCGAGTTTACTGGTAAATATCCCTTTAATGCTCGTGCTTATACCTGTGTCTCTCTTGAATTAGCCTTTCTTCAAGGAGCAGCTCGTGTCAGCTGATGCAGATTTTAAATAACCCCGGTGGTTGTAACACGCACATTGATCACATTTTCAGGTCCATGTGAAGCCTAAGGAAGTCAGTCAGCGCTTTATGTGTATGATGGGATGCTGCTGAAACCTTAAGAGGCATATTGACAGCGATGAAAGACTTGGCGGCTTGCATGCCAGCTCCACATGGGAGGCCGACAGACAGCTGCTAGGCTGCTCTCCACAATTCCACAGCAGTGGTAACTGGAAAATATATCTCACACGCACAGTCGCATACTCACATATGGACACACATTTACAAATACACATACTCCTTTACTAACCCACACCAAGGTTATTTTCATAAACTAAAACTGAAATGAAAATGACAATTATTGATTAATAAACATTTTCGTAAACTGAAATAAAATAAATATTTCAAAATAAATGAAAAACTAAAACTAAATTAACAGCAATTTTAAAAACTAACTGAAATAAAATACAAATTCTCAAAAATAAACTATCGTTTTCGTAATCAACGAGCTCTCATCACATCGCGGAAATATCTGACCTGTGTGTGTGCTTGAGATGTTTATCTTCAGAGCTGCAGAGTCAGACACTATTGGGCTGTATAGGTGAACACCTGCAGGTGGTGTGGTGGCATGTAATGCACATGAGGTTAGCTGATACTGAAAGACTGATATATGAAGACATCTCAGACCTGAATTAAGGCTGGTAGGAAATCATTATTTAAAAACAAGTTTAAACACATTTTTTCATGATCTTCTATAGATGAAGTTACTGTTTACAAACAAACGCTCCACCCAGCCACTTCCGGGTACTTTTGGTAGCCCAGAAAAGAACTGCTGTCTATGGACGCTTCGCTCAAATTGCGCTGAAACTGCCCAAAAAGTCCTGTTTGTGGGGTTGAAAAAACACCCTGTTTTCCACAGATTATTGGAGATTAGGGCTTCTTCAAATTTCCACCAGATTGTTGCATCAGGAAAAACACAGGATTTTACATAAATTATGATATTTCACGGGTCACCTTCATTGTTAATGCATCTGCTCTATTAGACACAGTTGACCCACAGTAGCTGTTGGTTGATATTAACTTTTTATCAAAATGTGAGGATGTGTATTCATCAACCTGTTACATGTCCGACATAATCATACAATCTCATTGAACCAAGTTTAAACTGGTTTTGCTGATAATTCAGAAAAAAAATAAAAATAACTATTTCTTCACTGTACACCATAGATATTCCTTTATAATAACTTTTATTAACATTAACAGACATTATTACATTCTATAAAGCTCGAAAGTACCCATAAGTGCGGTATCCTGCGGTGTGACGTCAGAGTAATTTCATCTATAAATGTTTTCAGGTCCTACTGTGGCAAAGGCTGGCATACTGGGGTAACAGGTGCAATACTATGGCAAAGGCTCTAGCGTGTTAGCATTAGCACATGTAAACATGACAAATTACACATAATCTAAAGCAAATATCTTTCAATCATCATCGAGTTGTTATAACAGCTTCTTTTACTGATTTCATGTGGATTCCATTCATAGAATGAAGCAGAAAGCATAATATTTCTAGAATCTGCAGACTGAGTCCAGTGCCAGATCCAGAACTAATCAATAAACTTACACAAATACCATCCCTTGGGAAATACTGACAAACCATACTTTTTCGTATTCATCTATATATTCATGACATCTTTCATCTGATTAATCATTTTGCTTTACACAGAGTTTATACGTATAGATCAGAATGAGGAATTCTGTTCATGTGGTCTCTGATGTGATACACTTTTTTTCTTCATGTCCATATTTGGATCTTTTCTGCGCTGCAGCGGCTTCTGGCTTCGTGGTTGAATAGATAACATACTATATTTAACAGACGACCATGAATTTCAAGATTATACGAGACATGTATCATATTGTATGCAGTAAATTTAAACATATATAAACAAAGTGACGGAGCACCTGCCATCGGTACAGTGAGCATCAACAGTTTAACAAGAATTAATGTTTAACATGAATTTGAGTTCATTTGAAAATTTCAGACATTTAACTTTTATACTTTTGATATGCTTTTGTTTGGTTCTTTTTGATTTGTTGAATCTCAAACCATGATGTTACTGTTATTCTGCACAAGCATGCTGAGTCTAAGTAAACTGTGCAAATATTCAACTGTTTCGTTTTGCTTTAAGTGTATTTTGTAAGTTTGCCAAGCTTAAATTGTCTTGATTTGAAAAAAGTCTTGATTTGGTCTACACTCTGGAAGTGTTCTGTTAACTCTCAAAACTATAATTACAAAAACTAAAACTGAAACTAAAATATACAAAAATGAAATATACATGTGTTTACAAAATAAAAACTAAACTAAAACTAACAAAATCATTAATGAAACTTTGAATACCTGAAATTTATAGCAAATTTGAAAATGATATAAAATAAAAACTGATTTTAAAATGCAAAACTAAAATATCCTTGGCCCACACAGACACAAACTGATTCCAACACACACACACACTTTCGCTGCACACATACAGTGGGGTTCAAAACCATTAAACCTGGAAATATAATTTTTTATTATTATAAAAAAAAAAAAAAAAATGAAACAAATAATTAGAATCAAATAAGCACATTTTTTGTGACACTGACCTTGTTAACGTCTTTGAACAAATGGTTGAAGCACTTAAAGGGATAGTTCACCCCAAAATGAAAATTTACTCACCCTTATACCATCCCAGTTGTGCATGATTTTCTTTCTTCAGCAGAACACAAATTAAGATTTTTAGAAGAATATCTCAGCTCTGTAGATCCATCAAATCTTAAGTGGATGGGTACCAAAAGTTTGAAGCTCCAAAAATCACATAAGTCAGCATTAAAGTAATCCATATGACTCCATTGGTTAAATCTATGTCTTCAGAAGCGATATGATAGGTGTGGGTGAGGAACAAATCAATATTTAAGTCCATTTTTACAATAAATTCTCCTGCCTGCTCAGTCAATCTCCACTTTAACTTCAACTTTCACATTCTTCTTCTTGTGTTTTTGGGGATTCGCATTCTTCCACTGATCTACCTACTGGTCAGGGAGATGAATTTCTAGCATAAATGGACTTAAATATTGATCTGTTTCTCACCCACACACCTATCATATTGCCTCTGAAGATAGAGATTTAGGGTGTTTTCACACTTGGGTCCTCTTTTAAAGAACCAAACTCAGACCTCTTTAAGTGGACCAAGAAGTGAAGTGAAGTGGGCTCAGATCTCTTTTTGGTCCACTTGACCCATTACGGGGTCTCGGCCCATTTTGCATTCACACTGTTGTTTTTGTGGAACCCAGACTTTTTAAAAGACAAAATTTATAATTATTATTATTATATAAATATATTATTATTATTATTATTATTAAACATGTTTAATACCCTTAAAAATGAATAATTAGCAATAGTACAGGTGTCTTTGTTCAATAAAACATATTTTATTAATATTCTACATCAAAAAAAGAACCGTATTACATAGTGTAAATATATAAAATCTTGTTTTTTATACATTAAGAGGGAAAAGCAGGCATTAAACTGAATGCATTGTATTTTTATAGTAATAATACTGTTTTTAGAGGCAAACTTCAACAAAAAATGCGATTGATCATTGTTTTATCTATTGACAGCATTGGGCAACATCCATTCATTGAAAACAATAGTAAAATATTCGTATGGTAATCTTTTATCTGTCACGCGCCATTCCAATGCAGTCCGGTTAAACCCTCGAGTCTTCATTTGCACAGAATGCTTAAGAAAGTTTTTTGAGTTTGTTTTGTGAGAAGTTTCAATAGTTTTCATCAGCAACTTACTCTGTCATCTCCATAGAAACAGAACAAGCAGCTTGTCGCGTCTCCTCTCTGCGCATCATCATTACTGGTGAACAGTAACCTGTCAAGCATGTTTGGAATTACGCGAAAGGGAAAATCAAGTGAGCCCAGAGTGCTTTGTGTTCACAATGCATGTTATTAGTGAACCAAACCGCAGGTTGCAAGTGACCCATTCTCAGACTACCTCCCGAGATGGTCTCGGTTCGGTTCGCTTTAAAGGGGTCTGAGATCGTTTGGATTGTTCACATACAGGGGTGTAAATCAGATGTTTCATCACAATACGATCTTGAATTGATTCTCTTGGCCTGCGATCCGATATTTGTCGATCCTTCAAAGTCTGCCATGATACGATTCAATTTAGGGGCCTGCGATCGATATTCCGATATTATGTGCCTATTTTTACACAATCAATTACATTTATTTTTTTTGCCCTCAAATGCAAGCAGGTGTTTCTCTTTCCATCGTAGTGCTGTTCAGAAAGTCGGTGTTGTCAAGGGTGAGTAAATGATTAGAGAATTTTACATTAGAGAAGTTTGAACATTAGTTAATACATTAGGTATCATGAACAAACAATGAACAATATATTCTTAAAAGCATTTATTAATCTTTGTTTATGTAAGTTAATAAAAATACCAATAATGTTATAATACAACTTTTAATTTTAAAAATGTATTAGTAAATGTTGAAACTAACAAACTAAAATTAATAAATGCAATAAAAGTATTGTTCATGGTTAGTTCTGTCACACCTGAGACTTTTGCCCTAGCGGCCACCAGAGGTCGCTAGGTGTTTAAGAGACTTTTAGTTTGAAGTTTTGTTTACCACCATGGTTCCGCCCTTCGAGCCTCCCACGGCTCTGCCTTCCTTCATCAAGCCTCAGACAGATCCGCCTTCCGAGTCTCTCACAGCTGAGCTCACGGCCATCTGGAAGCGGAAGAGAAGGGCTCCTACTCCCGTCGCTGCCCGTGCTCATGACCATGGAGGTCGTTCCCCTGTCGCTGCCCATGCTCACAACCATGGAGGTCGTTTCCCTGTCGCTCCCATGCTTACGACCACGGAGGTCGTTTCCCAGTCGCTGCCAGCACTGCTGACTACGGTGACTCCACTCCCAGAGACTCCTCCTCCAGCTGTTCCGTCCGCCCTCCCAGAGACTCCTCCTCCAGTGGTTCCATCCGCTCTCCCAGAGACGACTCCTCCAGTGGTTCCGTCCGCTCTCCCAGAGACTCCTCTTACAGCGGCTTCACCTGCTCCTCCTCCAGCGGCTCCGCCTCTTGACCCAGTCCCGGCCCTGTGGCCACCTCCCAGGCCATCTGACCCAGTCCCGGCCCTGTGGCCATCTCCCAGGCCATCTGACCCTGTCCCGGCCCTGTGGCCGTCTCCCGGGCCTCCTGACCCTGTGCTGGCCCTGTGGTCGCCTCCCAGGCCTCCTGACCCCGTGCCTGCTCTGTGGCCACCTCCCAGGGCTCCTGACCCTGTGCCTGCTCTGTGGCCGCCTGCCAGGCCTCCTGACCCTGTGCTTGCCCTGTGGTCACCTCCCAGGTCTCCTGACCCCGTGCCTGCCCTGTGGCCGCCTCCCAGGCCTCCTGACCTCGTGCCTGCACTGTGGCCACCTCCCAGGCCTCCTGACCCCGTGCCTGCCCTGTGGCCGCCTCCCAGGCCTCCTGACCCCGTGCCTGCCCTATGGCCGCCTCCCAGGCCTCTGATCATCCGCAAGCTCCTCCCATTTACAATTTCTTTTCTTTTTTTATGTTTAGGAGCGCCAGGAGTTGCTTCTTGAAGGGGGGCTATGTCACACCTGAGACTTTTGTCCCTGCGGCCACCAGAGGTCGCTAGGTGTTTAAGAGACTTTTAATTTTGTTTACCTTCTTGTGTTTCTGTTCCTGCCCCGATTGTTCCCAGCTGTTTCTCGTTTACCTTGTTTGCCCCAATGTATTTAATGTCCTTGTGCTTGCTTGTGTCTTTGTCAGTTGTTGTTTCCTGTTACCCCCATGGATGTGACGTTTGTTCTGTTCCCGAGTTTTAGTTTTGTCTTGTTCCTGTGTTTTCCAAGTTTTGTATCTGGAATTGTTTTCTTAAAGTAAAGCTACACTTAGATCCTGCTCTCTTGACTCTTCCTGCATGTGTTACAGGTTCATGTTAACTAATGCTGTTAACTAATGTTAACAAATGGAACCATATTGTAAAGTTTTACCAATGCTAAATACAAGAATGTAAAAAAAAATGGACTCACTTTTGAACCCCATTGTACATTAAACACAGGTTTACACAATATACAATGTCAACAGAGAAATACAGCAATACCAGTGTATTATAGGTTTGGTGACATATAGAAAGACATGATTTAGATTAAAAACTTAAAGATTTGACAAAATATGGAAAAGGATCTATAAATGGCTTTGATTATTAAACACTGTGCTGAATACTCTCTGCTCTCAGACAAATTTCTGACATTTTCTCCAGCTCCAGCTCCACTGCCTCTCGCTTTCTTTCTTTATCTCTCTATAATTCTCTACACAATTACAGTGTGACACTTTGTGTGTGTCAGCATTTGACTCCATTACTTTCAGCAAGAGGAGCGATGTCCAGAGCATATGCATCAGGAAATAACCACCGCCAGTCTCTGGCCGAAGGTCCTGCCTAAAGCAAACGGCTTCGAAGAAAGTTGTAAATTCAGTCAGAAGCTTACACTTTGGAATTCCAACAGTGAAGGTTCAGACCGGGTCTCACAATGTATCACATTTCTTGAGGGCTAGTATGTCACATTTAAAAATATATTTGTCCAAATTGATCATGTTTGTTCCAGCTTCAAAATGTGTCTTTTTTTTTTCTGTCTTTTTTTTATTATTAAATGCAGTAACACCACCTTGCCTGGCTGGATTATGGAACAAGCTCAGAGCAATACAGCTGGGCAACCCTAAAGTCTCCTGTTTCAGTCACTGCTTTACCAACAGGTGGCAGCTTTTTGAGCCTACAGGACAGTGTGTCAAAGATGGTGGTAAGCAGCAATGGGCCACCTATTAGAACTGTCCTGTTACCTTTACTTATAAAGGGTTTGGATCAGTGGCAGCTGTTGCTTTTCAAAAGTGGGGAACACAGACTATGGTTTTTGGTGTCTGCAATGTTGCTCCCAAAATTTGCTCAAACTACTACTCAAACAGTAAAATGTCTTAAATGTAAAAATAATGAACTAAGCTCAAAACAACAAAATAGAAAAAAATATCCAATTATAAAAGCTGAAATAAATGTGACAAGTCAGAAATCTCTGCCCGCATCTCTTGCGCCGCCGACAAATAATTTTGTTATTTCTGCTTAGGCCTATAAATATATAAAATAATAAGTTACTAATTTTATCCAAAGAATTCATAAAAATTCAATTCATTAGAGGTATCGGTATTGGTATCGATATCGGCGATACTGGCCTAATTGTACTTTGTATCGGATCGAAAAGAAAATAAGTGGTATTGCCCATCCCTAGCTGTCATTAAGAAGTGCAATGCCATCCTCTCCTCATGTGCTTATCTGCATGTTCTTGTCTATGTGGAAGTATGGAGGTGCACCTGCTTTCTCATTTTCAGTGTGAAAGATTACTACAGGAAAGGTAGAAGGAAAAAAAAAACTATTAAGACAAATCTATATTTACACAGAGTACACCATTCTTAGTGCCTGTGATCTTTGTGAACTAACTATTTTCTGTTGGCCATAATTGATTCTAAGCATGTGAGCATAAAAAATGCTGTAAATATGTTAACACACAGAGAAAGTTACAATATTGGTTCCCTTTGGCTTATTGCACACACACACACACACACACACACACACAAACACACACACACACTTAGCTCTCTGTCCTCGTAAAAAGTTTCTAAAGGGATAGTGAAAAGGGAAAAATAATATTTTGTTCATTACTTACTCACTCTCATGTCGTTCCAAACCCATGAAAATATGCATTTCCATACAATGAAAATGAATGGTGACCACAGCTTTCCCTGATCTCCTTCCACTTTCATTGTATGGAAAAGAGCAGTTTGGACATTCTGCTAAACATCTTCCTTTGTCTTCCACTTAAGAAAGTCAGATGGGTTTGGAACAACATAAGGGTGAATAAATGATGACAGAATTTTAATTTGTTGTTAACTATAACAGTTTTATTACAGCTTTTATTTTTTTGAAACTTTGCTCTCTTGCTTTCTAACATACATTCATTTCTCCTCATACTTTTCTATCGAGATTTATCTCTGACACTGCTCTTATCCACTCAGTGATCTCTTTTAGATATATCATTTTTATATTTTTTAATACTTTTACAATCTTTTGCTTCTATATTTTCAAATGTTTCATCCTTCTGCCTACCACACAGAGCTTAACCCTCGTATTGCGTTCAAAATCTGCATACACCTTTTGCATTCACGCATTATCCAATTGTTTTAATCAAAAACCATATTGTAGCTCATTGTTAACATCATCAAAACAACTATACAACACAACTACACAACATCTGTATTTGTATACATTTTTATATATATACACTATATTGCCAAAAGTATTCGCTCACCCATCCAAATAATTGAATTCAGGTGTTCCAATCACTTCCATGGCCACAGGTGTATAAAATGAAGCATCTAGGCATGCAGACTGCTTCTACAAACATTTGTGAAAGAATGGGCCGCTCTCAGGAGCTCAGTGAATTCCAGCGTGGTACTGTGATAGGATGCCACCTGTGCAACAAGTCCAGTCATGAAATTTCCACGCTACTAAATATTCCACAGTCAACTGTCAGTGGTATTATAACAAAGTGGAAGCGATTGGGAATGACAGCAACTCAGCCACGAAGTGGTAGGCCACGTAAAATGACAGAGCGGGGTCAGCGGATGCTGAGGCGCATAGTGCGCAGAGGTCGCCAACTTTCTGTAGAGTCAATCGCTACAGACCTCCAAAGTTCATGTGGCCTTCAGATTAGCTCAAGAACAGTGCGTTGAGAGCTTCATGGAATGGGTTTCCATGGCCGAGCAGCTGCATCCAAGCCATACATCACCAAGTGCAATGCAAAGCGTCGGATGCAGTGGTGTAAAGCACGCCACCACTGGACTCTAGAGCAGTGGAGACGCGTTCTCTGGAGTGACGAATCATGCTTCCCCATCTGGCAATCTGATGGACGAGTCTGGGTTTGGCGGTTGCCAGGAGAACGGTACTTGTCTGACTGCATTGTGCCAACTGTGAAGTTTGGTGGAGGGGGATTATGGTGTGGGGTTGTTTTTCAGGAGCTGGGCTTGGCCCCTTAGTTCCAGTGAAAAGAACTCTGAATGCTTCAGCATACCAAGAGATTTTGGACAATTCCATGCTCCCAACTTTGTGGGAACAGTTTGGGGATGGCCCCTTCCTGTTCCAACATGACTGCGCACCAGTGCACAAAGCAAGGTCCATAAAGACATGGATGAGCGAGTTTGGTGTGGAAGAACTTGACTGGCCTGCACAGAGTCCTGACCTCAACCCGATAGAGCACCTTTGGGATGAATTAGAGCGAAGACTGCGAGCCAGGCCTTCTCGTCCAACATCAGTGTCTGACCTCACAAATGCGCTTCTGGAAGAATGGTCAAAAATTCCCATAAACACACTCCTAAACCTTGTGGAAAGCCTTCCCAGAAGAGTTGAAGCTGTTATAGCTGCAAAGGGTGGGCCGACGTCATATTAAACCCTATGGATTAAGAATGGGATGTCACTTAAGTTCATATGCGTCTAAAGGCAGATGAGCGAATACTTTTGGCAATATAGTGTATATACAAAAGAAAAATGGTTATATCTCTTAAACAATTTCTTCTAAAAATAATACGTGTTATGTTCATTTTGTTGTCTTAAAGTCCTAAAGTTTGATTCTCATACGAAAAACGATGTGGTATTTAAGTTATGATTTACCTCTACCATGTCAGAAATAACCCGAACGCAACAGGAGGGTTAAACAGTTTGCTTTCTTCCAGCTCTCCTTTTATAGTTTGTTGTTGTTAGTATATGTTTGATCTCTGCCTGTTTACTTCTCTTTTTAGCTGCATGACTATTTTCGCTTCTCTTTTCTGTGTCTGTTCATGCCTATGTCACTTTTTCTTTTAGAGTGTAGTGTGCATATACATCTTGCACTATGACGAGCGTTACAAAAGAGCATGATGAGGATGGCTGAGTGCCGCTATGCTCAGAAGAGCTGTGGTACAGTACCTTGCATAAGCCCCACATGCAAATGAGCAGTTCTAAAGACGTAGAAAAAGGAGTACAAGAGTGGATAGAATTTCCTACTTAAAACAATTCTACTACAACTAATAAAATAAAATCTAATTAAAAAAATATATAACTGTATGCTGCCACATCTAACCAAATTAATATCTGC
The DNA here is from genome assembly GCF_019703515.2 of Myxocyprinus asiaticus. Lineage (NCBI taxonomy): Eukaryota > Metazoa > Chordata > Actinopteri > Cypriniformes > Catostomidae > Myxocyprinus > Myxocyprinus asiaticus. The sequence goes on from NC_059362.1 coordinate 20,575,490, forward strand.
AATAAACCCTTTGAATTGTCCACCTTATTTACTATAGAGGTGGGATTGCTGTCCTCAGTGCCAAAAGTTACTTTACTTTTGAAGTCATTTAATTTTCCCAACCATTGAAAACCCCTGCTGTTATCGATTACCCAAAAGTCAAACTTACTACAAAGAGCTTCGCCACCAACACATGAAAACTCACTACAGAGACTGGATAATTTTTGCCTATGACATAATTCTCAACAAAATTGTTGAGTATACTACGCCCTGTTCATCAGGAGATCAGCAGTTACAGAAATACTCAAACCAGCCCATCTGGCACCAACAATGATGCCACGGTCGAAATCACTGAGATCACATTTTTTCCCCATTATGATGGTTGATGTGAAAATTAACTGAACCTCCTGACCCGTATCTGCCTGATTTTATGCACTGCACTACTGCCACTTGATTGGTTGATTAGATGATAGCATGAATATGTAGGTGTACAGCTGTTTCTAATAAAGTGGTCATTGAGTGTAATTTAGTTGGATAAGGTCAAATAAATGTAGTTTAGTAGTTTTAACACAACTTTATTAGGTTCATCAAACAAAATTTACATATGTTTAATTTAATTAATTTTCTAACATTGGTCCAACTTTATGTTATTAATCATTACTTTTTGCCATGCAAACAAGTGTAAGGAAATTGTTGCATTGTCAATTTGATAGCAATTGCTTATAGAGCTAAGTACCACTCAAATCAAATATCACCTGAGAGTTAAAGTCCATCCTCAACCTAAGCACAAGCTCCAATCTTCACCACAGTGGTAACCCCCAAAACTCCAGCCTAACAGACACTCTTTTTAAACACCAATATAACAGAACATTAAACACATTTTTAAACAAATATCCTCCTATTCCCATCTTGTTCAAAAATGCATAAAATAAAACTTAATTTCAACATTTGTTCACCCCATCCAGTCTCATGCAAATCATGCTGGGAAATGGAAATCCCCTGCCCAGTTTAATCAATACTATAAAAAGTATTAATGTAGTCCAAACTCAAATGGATTAAGTAAACTTCAATTTTACAAATTTAATTGGATAAAACACAATGAAATTAAGTTGTGAAAAAAGGTTCTAGAATTGTGTTGCCTTAGATCATTTTAATGAAGTAAACTGAACAAACTGCAAAATCCTTTTTTAGTGTACCATCCTTCACATACAACATTAAACTTCATAAACAGACAATAAAAGACATCTACTACCTCTGTAGATAGTGGGTAATCTTTAAACTGTACTAAGCTGCCAAGACTGCCACTGAATCTCTCTCCGTTTATTCTAAAAGTCACACAGTGTTCACTAATTTGCCAATTAACCACAAATAAAACTCTGAATGTCTCCAATACATTGACTGTGATTAGGATTTATAACAAATATTGTGGTGAGAATGGAGTCCTTTAGGATCAGCATACCTTTCCCTTTAAAAGCTACGAACTCATCAGAATACTCTCAGATTTGAAAAAGACTAATGTGGGAAATCAAGAAACTCACAGAGGTCAGAGAGCTGCCTATGGCAAATGTCATGTCATAAGGCACCGCATGAAAGAGCACACACACATAAAGCTCAGATATTACTCTCTGGTCTCAAAGACCAGACACAAAACACCCAAATTTATGCCTTAAACTTATATGCATTAAGTGTGTATACTGTAAAATCTAATTAGTTGACCTTACTTAAATTTTTCAAGGCAATCGGTTCGCATGCATTTTCTAAGCAAACATACTCATTTGGCTCAAGTAAACTGAACTTTACTTTTTAATTTACATTAACTAGTTACAAGTAAGTTTAACTCATCTATGATTAAAGTATTGTTGTTTTGACTTAATTATTTAAATTGGATTATAACATGTATTATACAGTGTAAAGGAAATTATGACTGGACTTCAGTTTAGCCATATAGCACACTTGACTCTACTCAGTACTTCTTAGTGCACATATATTTGCACTTTTGTTAAATACAATTGAGTAAAGAAAAATTATTTAACCTTAACAGGTTCTAAGTTCATCAGAGGTAACACTAATTACCCTCATGGTGACTTCACAAAAATCTAAATTATCAACCAGCTACAAGAAAACAGCAACAATAGTCATAAGAATTCAAACTAAATACTAAAAATTAAATAATTTTTTAATTATAAAACGATTATTTTACTGCATATGTTCCATTGTTTTGACCAAACAAACATCATTTATTCAAGCGTAAGAGTTTATGGGTATTCCACACAGCCGCAATTTTGTACTTGGTAATTTTGAGTTTGTTGTACTCTAAGCTAATGTTTAAAGAACTTATGTATTTGAGATATGATTCCAAAATGTGACAATGTTTAATTAGGACCACTTAAATGTTTTATTAATGACAACTTTATGATTTAGAGAGTAACGGTAACTAAATTAAAACTAGTAAGAATAGTGGAAACTTAACATTGAGTAAACTATTTTTTATATTTTTTTAATTTGAGATTACTATTAGTATTTACAGTGTGTGTGTGTGTGTGTGTGTGTGAGAGAGAGAGAGAGAGAGAGAGAGAGAGAGAGAGAGAGAGAGAGAGAGAGAGAGAGACAGACGTGTAAGATTGCAGAAGGAATTGAATAAACAGGTTTAGTTCCAGTAATCATGTGTGACCTCTGCTGGTGAGGTCCTTTTCTTACACACCCATTCGAAACCCATGGTAGATTCATCATCATGGGTTTATCTACATACCCATTTCTCAGTTGTTTAATCATTTTTATTTTTCTTAACTTTATGATTAAAAACAACTGAGAAATAAACAAGTAAATTAATCCAGGATGATGCCACATCCTCTTTGGTCGTTTGAATGAAAGACAATCTGTCGACACGCTCTCATTTTCCAAAGTGACAACAATATAATAATAATATAATAATACTGTTTAATTAATTGAATTACGTAACTGATTATTTCATTACATCGATGAACGAATCTAAACGAAATGCGAAAATATAGACCGCTGAAAGGTGATTACAAACAATAACTGGTTATAAAAAATATGAAAGCCTACAATCAAGTTTCAATTTACCACTTTTGAAAGCTGCACATAACTACGCTGAATGGTTGTTTATTGGACGGTGAATTGACATATTGGGTCACTCAGTGGCAGATGCTGGTTTACATCAAATCCACGCACTCTTCACTAATGTCAGTTTGACGCAAATAAATGTTTCCCCATGTGCGATGCGTCCTGAGTGTAGGTTGTAGATGTCACATTTAACCAAATTCTTATGCACTTATTAGATGCTGAGAATGAACAGCAATAAAAGCGTTGGGGATGTTTGAGAGTGAATGAGCAATATGAACAATGGCGAATTATTTTTAATATTATTAATGCAGCGATCATATTGGGCTCACTGTTTGTTTAAATTCGTTATTAAGCTTTGGCATCCTGCTGCCAACGAACACTGACATTAATAGCATTGCTATTATGAACACATTCAGTAAAGAACAATACGAAGAAGTGACTTTACGCATTCTGTAGTAAACTACAACGACATTTGATCAGATTGGACCAAAAATAATTGTTTTCCTTTTTTCTGGACGAAAAGACTTCACTTTTAAGCATATACCTATCTAAACTTCTGATTTACACTTTGAAAGTTGAAAACAAACTCATAACCATTTCTATTCAGACATAAAGACATAGGAATGCGAGAGAGAATTAACTCATTTAAACATAAGAGTAAAAAAAAAAAAAGATGAGGCAAACGTTTCCTCATCGGATACACATTTCCCCCTTTGCTTTATCGAGAACTGCAATCTGAAGAAAGCGATCATTTTACTTACCACTTGAGCGACGGACAATATTTTCCAAAAAAGTGTTCTGTGGTGCCACCAGTCCCCTTTTTCCCCCGTGCATTCTGCGGCCGGGCAGCGTCGGTCAGGCTCGCGGACTTGGTGGAAGCTGGTCGTTAAAGTGAAACAGGCGCAATGGGCATCTATCGAGGGGATGGAGAAGACCATGGTAACGCTGCACCGTGCCTGACTGGTAGGGTCCTTTGTACCACGGAGCACTCACAGTTCTGCAGGCTCCGTACTCCCCTGGTATGAATACGCCTGCGCACTTGCGCGCTCTACCAATCAAATTTGACTGGCACTGGAATCTCTAGCGTGATGCCCGGTGCCATGGAGATAGTGACATGGAACAGATGGTGCCTACTGCGCGCGATTTACAAATATGGAAACCCCGCCAGAGTTTTAAGGCTACTGTGAATGAAGAGAATGGCCTTTGTGAGCGCAAAACGACTAAAATGAAACATTTTCTCCAAGTAGCTTCGGAATGTTACAGTTCAGAAAGAAAAGGGATATTTACGCGCAATGCACAACGTTTACATCCTCTTTATGGTTATCTTTTCGGTATCCGTCGTGAACATTTTTTTAATGTTTTTTTTTTTTTTTTTAAATGAAACTTCAATGTCCATGCTACAACATTTCACAGCCTACATTAATTAACCTTGTTAAAACTTTTTGCAGAGCTTGTTTGATCATCACGTGAATACAGATTTTAAGAGAATATGAGTATTTGCTATTAACCCTTAAATGCATGTGTATTTCACCAAACACTATTACATACTCGGGTCTTTAGAGACTCGGCACTTATCTATCACAAATGGATTTATAAAATGCATAGAAAGTGTAACATTTTCAAAATATTTTCGAGGCAATTAGAAAATAATAGAATAAATTCTGATAGATTTTGGTGTTTTATTTTTCATATTTTAAAGAGATGATGCAACAAATCTAGAACAGGATTCACACAGCTGGCTGTCGAGCACATATTAAGCAACACATAACAAAAACTACACATAACCTACACATATGTATTATATCAGGCACTTTTTGAGTCAAATAGATGCACAACTTTCATAAATTTAGTTGTACACCCAAATGACAATAATCATATCATACTGTTCATGTGTTACACTTGCTATAGTTTACTTCCATGTTGTTTCTTCATCAAATAGCAATGTCAAATGTAAATCAAGTCAATCACTGACACATCAGCACCACCTTGATTAAGAAATAACATGTAAAATATTTGTGTTTACACTCATATGAGATACTGATAATTCACCATTGTTGCACAGAACATAGAAGTAATCAGTTGTAAAAATACTGTACTGATTTGTCTTGCAATAAACAAAAAATTGACATAATGTGATAGTAAACTTATATAAATATGCAATTATCATAAAAAGATTTATGAAAGAATTAAAAAGAATTAACGAATGAATAAATGAATGAATGGATGAATGAAAGAATGTATGGATGGACGAATGAATGAAATAATGGATGGATGAATGGATGAAAGAATAGATGGATGAATGAATGAAAAATAATGGATGAATGAATGAATGAAAAATAATGGATGGATGAATGGATAAAAGAATAGATGGATGAATGAATGGATGGATGGATGAAAGAATGGATGGATGAATGAATGCAAGAAAGAATGGATGGATGAATGAATGAATGAAAGAATGGATGGATGAATGAATGAATGAAAGTATGGATGGATGAATGAATGCAAGAAAGAATGGATGGATGAATGAATAAAATGGATGGATGGATGAATAAAATGGATGGATGGATGAATGAAAGAATGGATGGATGAAAGAATGAATGAATTAATTAATTAATGACATTTCTGTGATCCACCTGAAGTCATCCATCTCCTCTGTGGCGCCACATTTTAGGAAATGCTGTTAGAGAGTCTTCCCTCCCCTTCTGTGCTGCTGAAGTTCCCTAGCTGTGGACAGAGCCCCTATTGTTCCCAACACACTCCTGCCTAATATGGATTTCGCAAGGAAACCAATGATTTCCTGACACTTACGAAGCGTTGCCGCTTAGGGGCGAACGTGGAAAGCTGCTTGGAGTACCGGGGGATTAATCCGTGGCCACAGAGACGATGGAAAATGTAAAATAACGGGATGCAAGTTGTAGGAGTTGTAGTAAGTTTTCAAGAAACGGTTGTCTATGGCGCCGGTTTGTTCTGGAAGCGCGAACTAAAGCGTGGGTCACCTACTTGACGGATTCGACTGGGCAGCGTACGACACGAGACACGTAAAATCGAGTGTTTATATTGGCAAAACCAAGTTTAAGGTTTCAAGGATTAAGATATTTCCCGTTTTCTGTCGACTAAGGAGTATAGTTTCTGGACTTATCAAATTATCATGCCTACTCTTAGCTCGAAAAGTAGGCAGAATGCAGTCGACATGGTTGAGGATGGAGGCGGTAACAGCGAATCTCTTCATACTACGGCCAAAAAGATGTTGAAATGTGTTGTAGTCGGCGATGGAGCGGTGGGGAAAACCTGTTTGCTGATGAGTTACGCAAATGATGCTTTTCCTGAGGAATATGTACCAACTGTATTTGATCATTATGCAGGTAAGATGGGTTTCAGATCATTGCACTTAAACGGATTCTCTTTTTATGAAGTACAGTTATGTCCACATAACCCTTGTCTACCACCCCCCACTACATTCGGGTAGGGGACGGTCCCAAGAATAGCCGTCTGAAAGTGGAGATGTATTCGACTGCCAGACCGAGGACTGAGGCCCGACAGACTAAAGGGTAGACAGGTCGGTTAACGAAATTAATTTCAGAATGGTTTAATTGTCGTCCTTAATTATCGTCATAAAACACAAAGGTTCGGAAAGTATTAAAATCTGAGAGTCGCGAGCTGTGCATCAACTCATGAGTGCCGCAACCTGTTGATCACAAGGAATCTGTCAATCTGAGTAGGCATCATATCTTTGCAGAGCCACAGTGGTTAATGGTTACAAATAAATTGCCATGAGTTCAGTTTTTCTTTTCTTTTTTTTTTCTCACTCTCTCCTGCTCTCTCTCTCTTTGACTCACACGTATTGATTCACACAAAAGCATAAAGGCTGTGATTTCTCTACAAGGAAAGCCCCTCTACCATATCACATGAATGTTCTGAGAATCCTGTCAGTGTCAGCTCCTAATTACACAGAGGAGCCAAGGTCAGCTCTAACATCCTCTGAGATTGAATATGGCTTTGTGAGAACACCAGGACATTTCCTTCACAAATACAAAGTTTTCCTAAACAAAGAACCTTTAAAACTACACCTCTGAAAACTTAAATTAGTCTGAAGGGAATGCCTTTGACGTGAGTTAGAAGATGCCTAACATTAAAATTCAGGGTCATTTCAAGGTCAATCTCATTCAGTGAATTCAATTCTTAATACTTTTTAAACTAAATTCGAAACTCTTAATGTATACTTGAATGTATTGAGAGCTACATTAAAGTAGATGTTTGCTTTTTTCCTGATGCAATATATGGTTTAAAAATTTGAGTGTGGCCTCAAACATTTTAACATTTTACATTGGTGTTATTAACAGAGAAACAAGTTCATAATTTCTTACAGAATATAGAGAGAGGAGAGAGTTGTGTGCCATAATTTCATATTTAAATGTTTTTCTTTGAAGCAAAATCTCTCTTCAGCTGTGTCTTTAGATGATTAATGATGCCGCAGTGGCTTGAGAGTGAATAAACTAAATATTTTCAGACAAAAAATTGCTTTTGTTTACACTACCCTGAAAAGAAAGAGCTCATGTGAACTAACAAAGACTATCAAACACAAAATACTCCTTATGGCTCTTTCACTCATGAAAGCTTTTATAAGTTGGAAGCCTTAAAGTGGGTGTTGTCAAAAGATTTTCGATGGCACTTTTCTTTCTAATGAGCCATATGATCGAATGTGGAATGTTTATTGGGGGTGTGCCAAAAAGAAGAACACGTTCTTTCCTTTTTTATGAGTTTTTAATAGTATCCTGTGTTGTAATTTTCCCCAGCTGGCCAGTGCAGGCTCACAGACAAAATTAATTTAAGTAGTGAGTAAAACTTCAACTCCTAAACTCTTGGGAGCTAAATGAGATGGAAAATTTTTCAGGAAGTGTGATTCTGAGTCACGCACAACTCTTTTGGATGAATAAGCTGATGTGTTATGATGAGGAGGTCATCCAGAGGACAGTAAGTTGATGCTGTTGTCACTGTAACGGAACAGACATTTTAAAGGAGACAATCAGGCAGGAAAGGCCTGTCTGGAGCAACTTGTTAACTTACAGTTTTTAAGGAGATCAAATTTAGTCATGGTATGTAAAAGTTAGAAGCACTTAAAGACTTTTTGGAGGTGGGTAGTCATAATTTGCAGAAAATGCAAGTAGAAATATACTTAGGTCCTTCTTTTGTCTAGTACAACCATCTACACCTTGTAGAGTGTACAAATACTCAAATATAAGCAATAAGAGACTTAGGCTACGTCCACATTAATCCGGATACATTTAAAAACAGCATTTTCATAGGGGCCTGGGTAGCTCAGTGGTAAAAGACGCTGGCTACCACCCCTGGAGTTTGCTAGTTTGAATCCCAGGGCGTACTGAGTGACTCCAGCCAGGTCTCCTAAGCAACCAAATTGGCCCGGTTGCTAGGGAAGGTAGAGTCACATGGGGTAACCTCCTCATGGTCGCTATAATGTGGTTCGCTCTCGGTGGGGCGTGTGGTGAGTTGAGCGCGGATACCGCGGTGGGTGGCGTGAAGCCTCCACACGCGCTATGTCTCCGTGGCAACGCGCTCAACAAGCCATGTGATAAGATGCGCGGGTTGATGGTCTCAGACGCGGAGGCAACTGGGATTCATCCTTTGCCACCCGGATTGAGGTGTATCACTACGAGGACTTAAAAGCGCACTGGGAATTGGGCATTCCAAATGGGGTGAAAAAAACAGCATTTTCATTTTCTAAAACACTCTCCATCCACACTGCCATTTTCAAGCCTTTTCCAAAAGTTGCTTGTCCACACTGAAATGTATGATATCTCTTAAATACCCTTACTGCGCAAATGCAAAATGAAAAATCGCCATTTCATGTACAGTATGGTCTGAAAAGCAACGTTCCTCGTGTTCTGGCGCTGGACAGTAATTCCGAGTAAACTACCTGTTTACTTTGAAGGAATGTAATGTGAAGATTGTACAAAGTAACATTTATCTCTTTAACAACGCTATCAAAGTTACATCAGGCACAACAACACGGCTACAACATTGGCTGCCATCTTGATTGTTTTGTGTTGAATGGATCACACGACTGCGTCATATAACAACAAATACGTCATAGTTTTCAGCAGGTGCGTCAGTCTTTCGTGCCCCTTATAACGGTTGTGCTGGCACCCCATGCATTGAATACTTCGCATATATGGTTTTTGCACCTCTGGTTTTCAGATATCTCCATTTTCCCTGCCCACACTACAACGCGAAGATGGCATTTTCAAATGTATTCACTTGGGAGAGTGTTTTCGAAAAGCTCAGTTTTCACTGTCAAAAATGCATTCTTAGTGTGTACGGAAGGCCAAAACGTAGAGAAAAGAAATGAAAATGTATTAGTGTGGACATGGCCTTAGATAAGGGAGAGTAAGAGAGAATAGAGACAATATTCATCCAGTACATACAATAGGACAAAGTGAAAACAGGGAGCTTACATTCAATTGCTTACATTCAGATTCGGCCTCACTGCTGTCTCCACATGGAGAGGGCCTTGACACAGCATCATAATATAGTAGCGAATTGTCACATAGTGTCTTAACGTCTAGGCTAAAGAGCACAGAGCTCCCATTGTAGGCCACTGAAAGCTTTACTGTGTTACTATGCTAGAATTGGTCTTAAATGAAAAACTGTCATTTATCCCATTCATGGTCCAGCAGTAATGGAAGAGTTTGTAATAGAAAACATTGTCAAAAATCGTTATAATGGAATACAAGTGAAATTATAAAGGAATGTTTTGTAGATACTTCTTTCTTGCTGACATTTTCAAAATTGCATCGTTAAACAGTGAACTGACGGTCCGTGTAATGCTTGACAAATCCAAGAAGCAGGAAATTAAAATTATTTTGAATAATGTAATTGAATGTATCAATATCTTAATTATAATTTGATTTGATTTTATCAAAGAAAATAATGTAATCAAGGAGAAAATAAGTTTTTCAATGTTCAAGCAATATTCTATAGCATTTCAGTTTTTAAATTTGTTATCTACTGTAATTTAAGCAACATAATGTTGCATCAGCCTAAAATCTGTTCTGTTTTATAAGATGAGTTGGAGAATGAGGTATACTGTAATTAGAGAACTGAGGCCAGGTATCTTCTCCAAATGAATTCTGGCTTAATTGATAGCAATTTGCTCAATTATATTGATTTCTTTCTTTTTTCTTTTTTTTTTTTTTTTGGCTTGTTTAATTGTTACTGCATCAAATACAACTTTTGAATGTCTTTTAAAGATATCATAAACCTAGCTAACAAGTTCTTCTTTGGAAGTCCTAAAAAATGCTGTCAAAAAGGTAATTGACTCTTTTAAATGACAGGCAGGGCTTCCATTTCTACTGCCGGTATAATAGCTATGTTTTCACTATCGGGCCAGTGCAAGCCCTGGTCAGCCGGGGTCTATAGCCTCAGACCTTGAGCCATGACACCGAAATCAATATGCATTTCCACCATCAGGCCAATAGCTCAGCAGCACTGCCCTAAAACCCACTCTTAATATGTCACCCTGGTGCCAACATCACACACCTTTCACTAGCAAGAAATATCAGACTCTGGAGACTCACTTTCCCTTGAAATGAACATGGTGGTGACTGAAGCTGCCGTTTGTTTGCTTATTTTGGTCTTTGCTTGGTGGAATGCTAGTCCTGACTCAGTGAAACTACACGTTTGACATTGATCCCACCTCAATCCCCAGCTGGCCATCTTTGGCCCAAGGCAGTGTTGTAGTAAAGACCACCTAAACCGAGACCAAGTCGAGACCAAGACCAGAGTGTATCGAGAACGAGACAAGACCAAGCCTTTGAGGGGTTGAGACCAAGTCAAGACAAGACCAGACCAGTGCGAGTCCCACACTGCATGACACATTTACGATAAAATGTGGAACATGCAAACCATAGGCACTCCTCAAATTGATCTGAAAGATCCACATTCCCATAAAAACACCCACAGAAACAAATTAAGATTCCTCTTCATTCACCCCTTTTATTGCCATATATATGTGTGTGTGTGTGTGTGTGTGTGTGTACCAAGAGAAATGCCTTGATAAACTAATCAAAAGGCATTGCAGAGGTGAATTTTATGTGTGTGAATTTTCCTTTGTTTTCTATGAGCAAACAAATACAAATAAACACTATAAGGAGCTGAAATCAACTTAACCGTCTTTATTCAACACTCCTTTTCCAAGTTTTACCATCCACCTAAAACAATAAAGTTTTTGTGCAAGCATCACATCAGGTTTTCTGGATGACTCTGCCCCTAGAAACCATCAAGTACAGAATATATCAAACAATTAAGTCGTAAGTCGCTTTGGATAAAAGCGTCTGCCAAATGAATAAATGTAAATGTAAATGCAGTTATTCAGTACTTAAGTCTTGACTTTTCTATCTTAAACAATATAGTAAGTTTTTTGTTGTTTTGGAACCAACATATTGTGTATAAATATGTGCAATTTGCTAACCACATAGCTAAATCTAGAAAATAGAACAGAGAATGTGAAACATAAGAAAAGCAGCCTATTTAAAATTACAAATGTTCATATAAGTGGAGGCACATTACTCGTTCTCCACTCTCTGCTGTCACATCTCTAGCTCTCTCACCCAAGTGAGGGAGTGTTACCGCGGCGTGTAGCGTTTATGTCGGAGCTGACATTAGCTAATGTTGATGTAATGTAATTTTATATACATTAGCTACATAGCTATATGTGGCCTGTCTCATCATTGTTTATCACAAGCAGAAACGTATCTCAATCTCTCACAAAGTTAACACTGCCTTAGCTAGATCCCTCAATATATGTTAACTAAATTAGGTAGCTTGCACACCTAGCTAGGTGGCAAATAGCTGGCAAGCAACTGAAACTAGCGCCCTAAAAACAGTAAATACATAGGTAGCTAATATGTATAGCTAATACTCGCTAAATCTCATTGGGTGAGAGGTGAAGATGAGTTTAGGTACAGATACTGCGTTCCATTCAAATCGGATGTGGGATATTCCACTTGATATCTCTGATCTCCGACTAAAGGCATTCCTATGCCAGATGCTCGGAAGTTGACGTTAAAGGAAACAAAACTGCAATGCTCCCGTTAGCTTAGCAGGTGTTTGACTGTCACCAAAGATGTCTCCTTACAACCAATTCATAAACAATCTGCAACGCTAGCATTTGTGCTACAGGTGTACGATTATCAAAAGAGAGTATAATTTACCATGTTTTGAACACCTACTCTGCTAACATTTGTTAAACAAGCTTTAATATCATGTAATATAGGAACATTGAATTTATCGATATTATTTAATAAAAGTGAATGTTTATCACTTATTTTGTACATCTTCCTGGGTAATTACAACTTCAAGTGGCGTTCCATTGCACTTTTCCCAGTAGGAAGTTGGAAAATCCAACTTTTCGAGTTGAATGGAACGCAGAAAAAGGCAGATTGCTAATGTTAGCTAGCTAGCTTTGCTATCATCACTTACATTTAGCTTACCTTTCTTTATGCTTCCTTTCTAAGTGCCGATAAAAGTTTGACATGGTCCCAGCTGTCTCGGTAAGCATTGCATTGCAGAATTTACATACTGCTGTGTGTTTTCTTTTGGACGCTTTTTTGCAGATGAACTCTTTGTGGTTTAGGTCAGTGTTTCCCAACCTTTTTTCTGCCACGGCACACTTTTTACGATTAAAAAATCCCATGGCACACCACTATCCTGCAAAACCATTGTCAATAGTTTTCCTTTTCAAAACTTGTCTATGTTTTCTGTCTGTCTTAGTAGCGTGAACTCGTAATGTTTGAAATTCAGCTATGCAAAAAAACGCAAGTAACTTAGGTACACTGTATAATGAGGTCACAGATACCAAGAGCGCTAATTGGATAATGAAAAACCAACAAATTTGTGTCTTTTCCAATTTGTAGATTTGTTCTTGCAAATTAATTCTTGCAACGGCACAGCAAATACATTTTTAAATTTTATTTATTTATTTTCTGTATTTTCCAGAAATAAAGTCGCACCTGACTATAAGTCACACCGGGTCAAAATCGCGTTGTTGATAGAGAGAAAAAAGCACATAAGTTGCACTGACAGAGGTTGGATCCGGCAGGCACTTGGACCCGAGAGCAGCCGCCTGGCCTCCATTCACCGGTTCAGATGTCAAGCTCACTCTGTGAAGATTACAGAGAATCTACACATCGTATCACGGTGTTTTTGGACTTGTTTAAAACAGGAGAATTTGCTTTTAGTAATCGTATGTAACAGTTTCTCATATTCCTTTTATGTTTCATGAGAGAAACACGACAAGTAAGCGACATCTGTTCATAACATCTGTAACTCTATGCTGTGCACAAATAAACAGCTTTTAGTCTTTGAGTAAAACTTTGCACCTGTTGTATTCTATTCATTTATTCGGTTCATTGACTGAATGTTTTTCCTACAAGTGTGATGATGAAGCATCATAGCAGACTAGAGTTTGTTAGAACAATAATGTTATGATAGACAAAATATTTAAACTGGTTGCATAAAATACTTTGTAATGCAAAATATACTGAATTGGCAACTTTAAAACTCTTCTACCGTCTCTATGCCTTCACTAAAATACCGAAAAAAACTGTATTTATTTATTTTGAGGAACTTGATAATTTTCCATGGCACACCTGACAATCTTTCACGGCACACTAGTGGGCACAGTGGTTGGGAAACACTGGTTTAGGTAGCCAAATTGTATTACAGAAGATTTGTCTGACATCTCTCAGACAGCCACAGTTTCTTCTCCTTTTTCCCGCATTCACTTTCTTGGAGTGCGTGTGAAGGGGGGCGGGGAGGGGTGACAGCCGTTAACAGTAACAACAATTTCAAATTTGAAATGAGTCATGTTATTGCTTGCATTTGAAGCAGGAAGTTTTACATCCAATCACAGTAATGATGTTAACAAATAAGTCAGACAATGCACAGGCAATTTAGTGATATCCCCCGCAGTTGTGGTCTTGACCAGTCTTGAAATAAAATCCAGAGCCCTCTTTGTCTGAGACAGAGACAAGACCGAGTAAAAATGCAGTCGATTCTGAGACGAGACCGAGACCTTCAAAAAGTGGTCTCGAGAACAAGACCGATCTCGAGTACTACAACACTGGCCCAAGGGCTATTGCCGGGAAAAGGTGCTTGGCTGTTGACCCCAAGAAAGCCCAGAGGAGGCACGATGAAGCCCTGGAAGTGTCTGTGAGAACACAACTGGCCCTGGCATGCAGTAGTATGGCCTCGTTAGTGGAAGCGAAGCTATTGAGTGTTACGATTTCTCCCATTTATTTTTACGAATGGTTCATCTCCTCACCCTAATACTGTCTCTGGAAGGACTTATTGTAGCACCCTGAACACTTGCAAAGAAAACGTTTTTTTTTTTCCTGCGGTGTGAAAAAAACCTGTACACCCTGACCGCTGGAAGTGTTAAAGCCAGGCAATCAGATTAAAATGAGTGGATTTTACCAGTTCTTGCCATTTTAGTGTACGATATGGATCAGACCATGGCTGGGTCTAAGGGGGGCTAGGAGGGGCATTGCCCCCCTAGATTTTTCTTGTGCCCCCCCCAGTCAGAGGGTGAAATGACCAACTCGGTCAGATGAAGAGAGAACCTACTGCATCCTAGTACCAGCCCTGGATCACACAGTCTGTAAAGTGGATGTGCCCTCTGAGGCTGAGACTAGACTTACTGTAGTGATACAGAGTGAATTTACACTGTAAAATCTCTTTGCACCAGAACCATTGTGATTACAATCTATTGGAGCTAGAGCTCATCCCGAGGAAATCTGGGGCTATGGTTTCCGTCCATAAATCCCACTGGATCAGAATTTCCTTGTCCAAAACAAACTCCATGACACAGTGCCTGCTAATGTGTTTGAGGTTACTAATCATCCCACTAGACTCTTAACAAAATCAGAAAATAATGATAATTCCATGTGGTTTATGCATAGTATGCGGAACAGAATATTGACATGCTTTTTTAAATGGCTAAAGAAGGTAGACAGCTATAGGCCATTTAAGTCTTGCCATATGGTGTTAGGGAAGGAGCAGTGCATTTTACAATTCTAAACACTCGTCTTGAGGTCCAATGTGAGAATTCTCAAACCTGCTTTTAATAAGATTTAAAGATATGGGCAAACTCTGACCGGATAGAAATGCATACATTTCCCAAACCCAAACCAAGGCAGGTCTAAATTTCTAGAAGTTAGTCTTAAAGGTGCTGTATGGCAATTTCAGCCGTTCTACTTCCACAAGACTGAGCTGTTGGATTAGAAACAACCACTTTTTCCAAAACCCCAAAATCCAAAGATACCAAAATTAGCTTTACTGAGAGCAGAAACGGTTGTTAAAAACAACAGCTGCAAAATAGCGCCCTCAACTGATGTTGTTATGAACAACATGGCATAAAAATGCATTATGCCTCAATAATTTGCTGCAACTACAATACTATGAAAATGCGCAAAATTATTGACAGGCAAAAAGCGTCATTGTCCGTGAACCGTGGACACATTTTTGATTGCTGTTACAGAGTCTAGAGTTGTCAAAGAGACAGGTGAAATATCTTACAACACTTATTTCAGTAATATCTCTCAGTGAGTAGGAACATTTTTTGCATATCTTTCCATGAAAAAATCGCTTTCAGCACCTTTAAAGTTTCCCACTGTTGTTCACAGCTCAAGTCATTCTTATGGTTTCAGTTAAACACAACATTTGCAGTTAAAAAGAACAGTATTGTAAAGACCCAGATATACTTCGAAGAACAAATAGGTATAGAACCAAATCTGGCCAAAAAAATATTTCTTTGCGTTCGTTTCAGTGGTTCGGAACAGCTCGTCTGGGCAAACTTTTAGGAAAACTTTTAACCGGCCAGGTGCGGATCTACCGGGGTGGCATATTGTGGCAAATGCCACCCTAATAAAAACCATTGCTACCCCATCTGCCACCCCAACATAAGTATCCAAATGTATCAAATATAAATGTAAGTATATTATAGTTGATGTTGGCATTGTATAGGGGTTTATTCATGTCAAACTGCCTATACTCTCACTGAACGCACAAATGACTACAGACCGATAGCGTAATTGATTACAGCAGCAACCAATCCCGTGATTGTTTACAGTAGCTGCAGCGGCCAATCACTACATCGACCAATCGCATACCTACTATTGCAGTGCTTGCACAGTGTTTGGGGTTCTTGTGGGTTGATGAGCTTAGTTCCTCAACAACAAGGACCACATGGACAAATACGTGGAAAAAAAAAGAGGTAAAAGATGAATTTCTCAGTTGTTTCCAAGTATTCACTGAATGCTTATTAGATACATTGCTGACAGTTATGAGTTGAGATGGGTGGGATGTGTCCTCACCACTTTTTGAAATAGCTTTCGTCAGGTTTGTGTATAATCCAGATGAAACATCTCCAGTTCTTGAGTTGGAGTTTCTTTTTCATCTGTGTGTGTTTCGACTGACGATCCAGCACTGGAATGTGTTGTTTCGAATGTTATGATAAATGTTTGTTGCAGCTGTAATCAGTGTCATTTAGTGTCGTCAGTTTTTCTGCAGCTCACGCTATTTTCCGTGTTCCCTATTGTGATGCCTTCTTGACCGTATTGTTTTTATGTATGTAGAGTGTGTGTTGTCTTTTTTCTTTTCTCCCTCTCTCTTAATCTCTCTCAGGTGTGCAGTAACCAGGTAAGCTGATTGTTGATGGCGCGCACCGGTGCGCAGTGTGTTTCCTTCCTATATAAACTGAGTGTTTCATGGCTGGGTTGTGTGATGTGAGACGGGTGTTCGTGAGCTGTCATCTCTTTCACAGGCGCTTAGGTGCATATTGAAATTTTTCCAGGTTCCTGCTGCTGGAGTGGAGAGTTTGTGGTTGTCGCTGTCTGAATTTTGTAGTTCGCTGTTTTTCATATACAGAACTGTCAATAAATGTGTCTGTGTTTCCGCTACTCTCGTCTCCCCGCATCTGTTGTTGCATTTTTAAAGTGTAACACACATCCACTGACGTACAGATGCAGTCTTGTTTTATTAAAATAAAAAGTTATATTTGGGTGAATTAGAATTCAAAACCTCTAAAAACTAATGCCAAAAAGTTACCACTAGATCAATCAGTCATGTTCTTAATCAAAGTGCTGATCTATGTGTTCATCTACTGACTAACAAAATCCCAAGACTGATAGTGGCAGATGTAGAGATGAAATAGCCATATTATGTGAAATATTTGGGTGCTTGAATCAGTCATTAAGAATGACTGTTGATTGAAACAGGTAATTTAAAAGAATCTTTTACTGTGCATAGCATAATTAATATTCATGAATTTTGCAGCACTGCCCCCATAGTACAATTTTTCTGTACAGTTTATTTTTATTTAGACCTGACTTTGTGTTAATCATCACTTTCAAATGGTTTATTCCAGCTGTAACAAAGGTGACAGACCTACAGGACTTTATTAGCAGAATAGCATGGGATATGCATGCATTTTCCATCCAAGTGTACACTTGAAATAAACAGTTTGGCATGCATAAGGTGGTGATGTTTAGTCCAGATTGTCGGTTCTACATGTGAAGCTTAGGAACATTTAGAATTTGTTCATGTGTTTAAAAGATAATGTCTTGGTGCTCTGGAGATATACAATTTGTTACTTATTTTTTATTATGCAAAAAAATATATATGTTTTTTTTAATGTTGGCAAATCAGTATTAAAATGGTTACTATGTGGTTACTGTGAAAATGCAGTTGTATTGCAAATTAATGGACATTTGTAATTTGATAGTGACTCCAATTAATGAACTAGTACTTGTTACAATGAATCTTGGTACCTTTATCCATAAGAACTACGCATAGGAGCTTGCTTTGGTGTTGCCACCCCTCATAGTCTACAAAAGGAATCAAATCTACTAAAATATTCTCAAGTGCCCATTCAGTCATGTACCATCTGCAGCAAAAGCCATTCACACATCTACACAAAGATATGCCTCTCTTATCATCATTCTTTTGTCTGTATTTTGCCCATTATTACTCTTTTATACACCCATCTTTGCAGAATGTATTGGTGTTATCATAAATTACAGTAATAGATTGAAACTGGTGCATATGGTTTATTCCAGCTGTAACAAAGGTGATAGTCCTACAGGACTTTGTTAGCAGGATAACATGGGATATGCATGTAAGTTCTACTCATAGAATACAGCATAAAGTCATTGATAACACATTTTAATGTCACATTAGTTTAGGTTTTACATGTAGCGTCCTCATATTTAAATGCTCCTCTAAATGCCACCCACAGCGGTGTGACCGGTGTCTGAATGTTCGCAAACAGTATACCATTGCTCAGCTGTTTAGAATTTCTTTTTACCCCTGAATGAACACAGAAGGACCTCTCCGGAAGTATATCGAGGCCATTAATGGTTGCTGAACAACTGCAGTGTGCTGCTCTTTAATAAGTCCTACCTCGCAACACTCCATTCACCACAGCAGGTTCTGTACAGGCACAGATAACTAGTATAACATGTATTGTTTTCTATACATTATGTTTTAGTCTATTGTGACTCTTGGGTGTTTAATTAATTAATAATTCGCTATCAGCAAAGTTTGACTAAGTTTTCACCAAAAGATCACTTCAATATGTTTTAAATACACTGCCTGGCCAAAAAATAAATCACTGTTTGGATTTAAATAAGCAGATACTTAAGAGCCTATTGGATCATTATTGCAGTGATTCATATGTTTCAGCTGACAACAATTCTTTTCAATCTAACTGATGCAGTGTGTGTCACATATTCCCTGTTTTTTGTATTGACTTTTATGTTGAAATTCTTGTTTAGTTCCCATGTTCCTGTTTCCTGTTAGTTTATAGTCCTTTTGTAGTTTCATTTTATGATTGGTTTTCCCCTGATTGTTTCCACAGGTGTTCCTCGTTCCCTTGTTTGCCCCTGTGTATTTAAGCCCTTGTTTTCCCTGTTTCCTTTGTCAGTCTTCACGTTTTGTCATGTTCTGTACCTTGTTCCCTGTGTTTTGTTTTCATTTTTATTCTGAGTTACTTTGTTCATCTTTTGTTTCCATTAAAAGTTGCACTTAGATCCTCCATCCTCGCCTTCCTTGTTACAGTGTGTAGCTTTCTCATTTCTCATTTGGTTGTGTGAAAGATGTTACTGTGTTTCAGAAGGGGCAAATTATTGGCCTGCATCAAGCTAAGAGAACAACTAGGAGATTGCTGAAATCACTGGAATTGGGTTAAGAACTGTCCAGTGCATTATTAAAACCTGGAAGGATAGTGGTGAACCGTCAGCTTCGCATAAGAAATGTGGTTGGAAAAAAATCTTGAATGATCATGATCGGAGATCACTAAAATGCTTGAAGTCACATTGTAAAAAATCAACAGTAGAACTTGCGGCTATTTTTTTTTTGTGTGTGTGGATTTTTTTTTCCCCTTTTCTCCCCAATTTGGAATGTCCAGTTCCCAATGTGCTCTAAGTCTTCGTGGTGGCACAGTGACTCACCTCAATCTGGGTGGCAGAGGACAAATCTCAGTTGCCTCCACGTCTGAGACTGTCAACCCGCACATCTTATCACGTGGCTTTTTGAGCACATTACTGCGGAGACTTAGTGTATTGGAGGCTTCACGCTATTCTCCGCGGCATCCACGCACAACTCACCACGTGCCCCACCGAGAGCGAACCACATTATAGCGACCACGTGGAGGTTACCCCATGTGACTCTACCCTCCCTAGCAACCAGGCCAGTTTGGTTGCTTAGGAGACCTGGCTGGAGTCACTCAGCACACCCTGGATTCAAACCCACGACTCCAGGGGTGGTAGTCAGCGTCTTTAACTCACTGAGCTATCCAGGCCCTACTCACAGCTATGTTTAATAGTGAAAGTAAGAGAATTTCCACACGAACAATGCGACGAGAACTTACAGGATTGGGACTAAACAGCTGTGTGGCCACAAGAAAGCCATTTGCTAGGGATCATAAAGATTGGACTGTGGAGCAATGGAAAAAGATCATGTGGTCTGATGATTCCAGATTTACCTTCCAAAGCGATTGGTATGTCAGGGTAAGAAGGGAAGTGCATGAAGCTATGCACCCGTCATGCATAGTGCCCACATTACAAGCCTCTGGAGGCAGTGTTATAATATGGGGTTACTTCAATTGGTCAGGTCTAGGCTCAGCAAAATTATGCTGCAATAAAATAAGTCAGCTGACTACCTGAATGTATTGAATGACCAGGTTATCCCATCAATGGATTTTATTTTCCGCTCCATTTATACCCTTTCACGTGCTGCGCGCTGAGTTGCAGACGCGGTTATTTTAACGACAGTAGACCATAGTGGAGAAATACTGTGAGCAGTAATATAGATGGATACTGGCTTCTTTCCTAAAACACACTGCAGAAAACGAGAATGAATTGAAGTGAATTCAACATAATTTGTCTGAAATAAATCCGAACTTTCAGCTAAACCAGGTTTGTGACAGGACAATGTGCTTCCAGAACGTCTTTAAACTATAACTTTTTTTCTCATCTAAAATTTGCTTTATTAATCGCCATGTTTTGAGCCTTTCACAAACAGAATATTTTTTGTCATCTCTTGCATAAATGGCAAGGAAAACAACCAAAAATTTGATTTTACTAGTAGCATAGTGGAGTTCTCATGAGAACGTTTCCATTATTTGATAGTCTGACCATTTATAGGCCTACTTAACTTTAGCTAACTGTATTTTTAAGCTTCACTATTGTGCTGTACATAGTTTGTTGTTGGTAGATTTTCATTTTAAGGGAAATATAAAAATGGTCCATTCAGACTTTTAAATTTTCAAAAAATTATACAATATATTTCCTTAATATATTAAGGCCTCCTATGCCTCTTGAGTATTACAATTTTTTTCAAACACAAATACTGGACTGTTGTCATTCAGCTTCAAAATGAACAGTTGATTTTATCTTTTAATATTTATAACATAGTGCTCTCGATTGATGAACTCATTAAAATATTTGAATCTTTTGGTAGAAGATCCCCCAAACCCCACTACTTTGGCTTTGTCTTTGGAGCCCCAATGTCCTAATCCTCGCCCAGTTTAAAGAGACTGTTTTGACTTTCATGTTTTTTTTTTTTGTTTTGTTTTTTTTCTTCTTCTTCTTCTTCTTCTTCTTCTTCTTTTACAAAGTACTATTACTGCCAACTTGGAAATGTACAATTAGGCCAACTATTTCAAAAAATTAGCATTCCTTATGTCATTTCATAGCTATACTGACTACTAAAACCATGCAAGTTATTATCCAGACCTTTGCTGAGAAGGAAATCTAGAGACCGGACCTCTTGGAACTAATTGAATACCCCTGTATCAGAGTATGCAACTTTTTTTGGGGGCAAAGGCAGTGTAATTAGACATGACATTATGGCACCTTCCTTGGAAGCCTATCTGAAACCAGTTTCTTTAGGAGGTACCATAGTACAATAACTCTTGCCTGTTAAGTCATTGACTAACAGGGCAGCAAGGCAGCTGCCTTCAGTATAGGACACACAGCCCTGGAGAGCTATGTTCCTGCTGAATTTAGGTCAAACTCTAATAAACTACATCTAAACCAACTAATAAAGTCTTTGGGTTCACTTGAAAATGATAGGCAGGTGAGATAGAGCAGGACTAGAACTAAACTCTGCAGGAAGTTACAGTCCATATGGAGTGGGATTGAGTGCATTTGCTCTAGTCTAGACAATGCAAACTAAGTAATATTAATAAGTAACAATAAGTATTATTTTAATATAAATATTTATTATATTTTAAAGTATAACCTATGAGACACCAATGATGTCTTCACAATAAAAATTCACAAATAGTAAGACCTGTGCAGTGGGACAGAGTGGTTTAGCTTCTTTACTGTACTGTCACAAACACACTGTTACCTGCACTGGCAGGCATGAAGCCCAATCTTGAAGCAAGTGCTGTGTAAGGGCCCTACAAGCTCTCTTGGCTTTGGAATATACCAGATTAATCACAATAATTACTTTTTTTAGTTATGCAATGCAAAATGTGAATACAGATCATTACCTGCACTTGGATACTCTGGCAAGCACTGTGATGCTGTAACAGGAATCAAACAAGGATAAAATCCAGTGGCTTAATTTGCACTTTTGTACACCTACAAGTGCCTTTATAGAAACAGGAGTGACACAAGCTTCTGCTTTGGAAATCACAGTTTGCTCCAGGAATGCCAAGTGCTCAATCTAAAAACATACAAAGCCGTATACACATTACCACATTGAAAGCACATAGTGGATATATTTGGCATGTTGAGGTAAAGTTTGTGTTCCTCATTTTAAGAGCAGGTCTTTATAGTTAGAGCTATTGAGTAAGTACATTCAGTAGGAAATTATGGACCTAGATGATCTGGAATGTCGCCCACTAATTCCCAAGGTTCCCATAGTTAAAAACAAACATTTTATATCATAAAAGTATGCTTTAAAGGAGACCTATTATTGTCCTTTTAACAAGATGTAATATAAGTTTCAGGTATCCCAGAATTTGTCTGTGAATTTTCAGCTCAAAATACCCCACAAATCATTTATTATGTTGTAAATGCCTCTTTTTGTGTGGAATCAAAAACACGCTGTTTTCGTGTGTCTCTTTAAATGCAAATGAGCTGCTGCTCCCCACCCCCTTTCTGGAAAAGGGCTGTGCCTTTACAGCTCATGCTTCGGATACTACAGCAACAAATCAGAACCACTCATTCCACTTTTAGTACAACTCTCTTAAGTTCACAGAAAACGTACATAGATTTCAAAAAGACAATCACCTTACTGTATTGTGCATAATAAAGGTTCTGTTATAAATTATACAGACAGTAAGCATAAAAATAATGACATAGCTCTGGTCTCTGTGAAATACAGTCAGAGACAATGGTAACTTTAGCTGCATTAGCCGTGGAATCAGCTAACAAGCACATTTGGAAAGGTGATTTGCAAACATTTACAAAATTATAAAGTGCGATACTTACATCTTCAGGATATAAAGCTGGAACACGAACAATTGGTACTGATCCATGCTTGGGAATCACATTTTTGGAAAATCCTGCTTTATATTGACCCTCATTCACAAAGCAGTCCGGTGTAATATGATTTGCACAAACATACACAAATTTTGGTATATTTTGAGGCACATTTACTTCAAAAACAAAACTTCACTGCGTCTTCAGTGGCTCTGATGCCGGGAGTACATGAAGACTCTTATGTTCAATTTTACAGCCAACAACAGAACAAGCTGAGACATTATTCTTCTCACCGTAGCTGCTCCAGCATGGAAAAAAATGGCGCACTGTGTGTAGATCACTCAGGGGAGGATCTGTGATAATAGAGTGGAGTCCGTCACCAGTCGTGGACAAGGCCTGCTCTAACGTGACGTCACGTTAGAGCAGAAACAAAAACCAATCACTTTGAGACACTGTTTTAGATTAATAGAAATATAAGAAAGAGGAGTGGGTGGACTTTTAACATTGTAGGGTGGTTGTGTACACACACTGCCGACTCACATTTATGTTCAAACACCATGTAAAAGTGAATTTTGCATAATAGGTCCCCTTTAAGTAGCTATTAAGTTTTCAAAGATGGTCCCTCTAGCTATGTGCTGTATTCCTTAGCTTTGCTGACTTTGCCATTATGTATTTCAGGACCAAGGATTATGCTGTAAAGATTCATAGAGCACTCATAGAGAATTAGAGGCCAAAACAAATATTGACATAAGGCAATGTTATGGGAATTTTGCTAGATATATTTACAGTAAATAATTGAGACCTAATGCACTGGTGCTGCAATGGATAGTGTCTAAATTTGCGGTCTCTTGTAATTAGGGCTGCAACTAACGATTATTTTGATAATCGACTAATCTAACGATTATTAGAACGCTTATTCGGCGATTATTGCAACGATTAATCATTAGCACTTAACCGATTATTCAGCTTCTGCCTGACATAAAAGGTTGTATTAAATGTGCTTGCTAACAGTAAAGAGGACAAAATTCATCTTTTAAAAATACCTCTAAATGACATTCACTGAATTAAAGGAAAAATACATTTAAGTTTAATTCAGTAAGAAAAATTTACTGCAAAAAAAAAAATATTGTTATCAAATGTTTTTGTCTTGTTTTCCATTTAAAATTGTCTAAAAATTCTTAAAACAAGATACATTTACTTGAGAAGCAACATATAAGATATTTAGACTTGCTTTAAGAGTATGGAAGCCCAGGAGTGCCATTTACAAAATAATGAAGGAATAAATTATCAATCTATTAATTTGAAAATAAAAATGTGAATAAATAAACCAATTTATAAATGGACAAATAAATAGACACATTTAAATGTGAATAAATAAACCAATTTAAAAATGGACAAATAAATAGACACATTTAAATGTGTTTATTTAATTCATGTTTTAAAATGTACTTACATTTAGAAATAAAACAGCACATTAATAAGTCATTTTTATGATGCACCTTTTAAATTGTTTGACTTTACCTTTTCTTTTACCATTTGTCAATCCATACCAGCTGAAGCCCAGGAGTGCCAATTAAAAAAGAATGAAGGAATAAATTATCAATCTATTAATTTGAAAACTTGGACAAGTAAATGGACAAATAAAAAGACACATTTAAATGTTTTTATTTAATTCATGTTTAAAAATGTAATTATATTTAACAATACAATTGTGCATTAATAAATAATATTTATTTCATGTATAAATGTAATTAAATGTAGCAATAAATGAGTACATTAATGAGTCTTTTAAATTGCATTGTGAAAAGGTATTTGGCAATTTCTTTTCTTAATTCATTTGCCAATGGCTTTTATTTTTCGTTTAGCTTTTCCTTTTTTTTCTCCAATTGAGAATCGAGTTAAAAAAATGCCATTGGACTATTGACTCGTGAGAGAAACCAATGAACTTTCGACTCAGTTATAAGACATGTGTCAAGGTGTTGTCGGGCAGATTGTAACCGGGCTTTTTTGTGGCATTGTCTTCTTTCTGGCAACTCGACCATGCAGCTCATTTTTGTTCAAGTATCGTCGTATTGTGCTCCTTGAAACAACCACACTATCTTTTTCCAGAGCAGCCTGTATTTCTCCTGAGGTTACCTTTGGGTTTTTCTTTGTATCCCGAACAATTCTTCTGGCAGTTGTGGCTGAAATCTTTCTTGGTCTACCTGACCTTGGCTTGGTATCAAGAGATCCCCAAATTTTCCACTTCTTAATAAATGATTGAACAGTACTGACTGGCATTTTCAAGGCTTTGGATATCTTTTTATATCCTTTTCCATTACCTTGTTACGCAGGTCTATTGACAGTTCTTTTCTGCTCCCCATGGCTTATTTGAGAAATCACTTAATACTCTGAATGTAATCTTCTTATTTTCAAATTAATAAATTGATAATTTATTCCTTCATTCCTTTTAATGGTATGGATTGACAAATGGTAAAAGAAAATGAAAAGTCAAACAATAAAGAAAAGCAATTGGCAAATGGATGAAGAAAAGCAATTGCCAAATACTTTTTAAAACGCAGTTTAAATGGTGCAATTAAAAATGACTTAGTAATGTGCTGTTTTTTTATTGTTCTCAGATAACATTTTTTTTTTCTGCAGTAATAGCTTAAGTAAATGTATGTTGTTTTAAAGGAGTTTTAGATATTTATATTAGAAAACAAGCCAAAAAAATAAATAAAAAAATAAAAAACGTATTTTGTTGCAGCTTTTAATGGGGCAAAGACTGCCTCTCTCACATATCTGTTGACTTCAATCCATCTTTAACTCACAAAAAAACAAACTCTCTCTTTTTAATAAAGCTGCGTATTGCCAATGTTCTTCACGTTAAGAAATGCACAGTGATATTATGATTCAATAAGTCGTGAGCCATCATGTTATAATCTAGCTGCATTAAGCTTGCGCGCTCGAGGGCTGAGCGTCCCCGCGACAGAGTGTGCATCAGCCGGGTGCAGTTTCAATCTCTCCCCCATAGATCGGGACACTTTGCGGAACTCATAGAAGATGCGCTGACCACACAGATAAATGCCAGTTTCAGAGTTTGCAGTTATTTACATGACCTGCTTCTGTATTATTTGAACTTTAAAAAAGTTATAACGCATTAATTATAACAGCATTATAGACGTAATGCCGAGGTGTTTCCTTTAAAGATGCTCAAAGTTTTGCTCTGGCTCCACTTATTCCACAGCGAGAGTGCTTCTGTATTTACTTATTTTGTATTTTTGTATTATTCCCTCATACTTTGCGATCTACATCATATGAAGCTGTTTGGAAAGTTTAGAGTACATCTGGACTGTGAGCTGTGTAATTCTTCCTCTCCTCAGTCAGGCACGAACTGCAGTGCTGCTCTTGCAGCGTCATCATTAGAGTTTAATATGATCTCATGTTACATTAAATGAGATCAAACGACTATTCGACAATTAAAATGTTTTCGATTTTTTTTTTATTGTCGACGTTGACGATTGAATGTTGACTAATCGTTTCAACCCTACTTGTGATTACCATGTGAATATGCATACAATCCGCTGTATTGTTTACCTCTTGTGAGCTAGCATGCTGAATACAGATATAGTGACTACTCAAATGCCACGAAAAGAGCTAAGAAGAATGTTTAGGCCTGGAGGGGCATGGAGGCTTCTGACACCCCAAATCACGTTTCACAACAGTGAACTGTAAAACAACATTAAGTCCTCTCCAGGCCACAGAATAGGGGCTGGGGTTTGTAGAGCGCTCGAGCCTCATGGGGAGAGGCAGCTGATCAGATGGAACAGCTGAAGGCCAAACTTACAGCCACCAATCTCACCAAACCTACCCTATCTCCACCCACTCATCTACTATCTTAAGGATTTTTCTCTCTTGCTCTCTCATTCTCGTTTCGTATGAAGAGTTCTCCTCACTTACAGGCAAAGATATCTTAACAAAAAATAACAAATGAGATCTCTTCAATATATCATTTTTTTTCTTCTTTTTTTCCCCCCTCCTAGACAGCAGTGAGAGTAATTGGAGACTTTTGCTGAAGTATCTTGCTTTCTGATTGTTCTTCTGAGAAAAGCACCCCAATAATCTCCCATGCGTCTCCTCTAGAGTTTCAGTAGAAATTTCAACAATGTCTCAAATTGTGCTCACATTTGCCAGTACACCAAAGTCTGTAATCAAGTCAGAGATTTCAGTATGAACACAAACATTTACCACCAAAATTCTTCCAAGACCAAATGATCTCAAATATCCTATCCACATTTAATTTACAGCTCTATACACTTAAGGGGGTTTACACAATGCATGTGGCAGGCAGGCGACAGACGACATCCAAAAATTCAAAACCAGTGTTTTCTATGAATGTACGCACACCACTGCCGCCATTCGGCATCCATTAACAGCAGCCAGCTACGACTTTGGAACTTGCTCAAAAATTTCCACGCCACTCACATAGTTGTCCATTAAATTTGACCCAAAAATAAATTTTAGATAGAAACAAACATACTGAAGTGGCTGTTTGGGTAACATTCACAGTCAACTAAATAGGTAGTTACTATGTAACTTTACTTCAACTGCTACATAGCTGTCTAGAAAACAGAGACTTGTAAAATATTACCAGATTTACCATTGTGATAATTCGTTGATTGACATTAAAAAAATACTTATTGTATCATCAAAATAATTTCTCTTTTTGAGAGAATGTATAGTTAAAACTAGGGATGCTCCAATCAGGATTTTTACAGCCAATACTGAGCATCGATCTTCTTGTCACCTGATCGGCCGAAACCGATCATTTAATCTTTTATCAAGATCTCTGTAATAACTGGCTATATGTAAGCTTTCTGCACATTGTCACTATTAATTGAATTTTCCTCTTCCCAGTAATATCACTTTGCCTAGTTTTTGCTGACAAATAAAGTTTAAAAGGCTTGTTAAAGCTTTTTTACTAAGACTTTTAAAAAAGTAGAGGCTAAAAAAATATTCTCTATGTTATGATAGCTAGCCCTATAAAAAATTAAAGCTTGGTGTTACACTGAAGACAAACTGGTAACCCATAGGTGCACTTAAACTTAATGTGACATTTTTGGTTATTAATTCATTGTCATTATTTCACATAATTATTATTATTGCTCATTTTATGTCTATTTTATTTTTTGCGTTATATTTAATACATTATATTGTGGTATCTTAATATTGTATAAAGAATTATTATATTTATAAATTCCTTTCATGCCTTTTCATTTAGCTAGATGATTGTAATTATAGTTAATTTGTCACTTGTTGCTGCTTGAACATTAATGCGGGGAACACACGCTCTCTCATGAGGGCAAGAGATGAAAAGAAAGCGGAGAAAGAGCGCATGTTTCTGGAATCTACTGGTGCTACTAATGGTAATGCCATTAAATCGGGAGATATTTAATAAAGATATTTGAATTACACCACATCTTGTAACTCACGTTATTTCTTAGATGCCTATGCCCGGTGGAGACTGAGAAGATGCCGCCATAAACGAAAATAAGAACAGTTTCACAGCTCGCGTTGTTTTCCCTTTGCTTGTCTCGTATGAAACACCACATTAACAGTACAGTACATAAACTTTTCATATTTGCCATACCTCTCCCACTGCATCATTCATAACTGCTGAATCAAGTCTGTTGTCTTACAACACTATGCCAGTATTCCTCACACTCTGTGATACCATGACAGTGCTGCTGAAGTCTTAAAGGAGCCGCGCGTCTTTTGCTACATGAGCGATTGTCCAAATTACAGATCACCGATCGAGTCATAGGACGAGAATATCGTCTGATACTGATCGGTGGCCAATTGATCGGAGCATCCCTAGTTAAAACTCACCCATCTTGAATCTCACAGGGGTTGACTAACCTTGAGCTTGCGTGTACAGAATGACGCATTGTGTGTGTGATAGCTATCCCCAAAGTATACTTCAATGCATGATAGCAATTGTCTCAATTGGGCCTTTTTTTTTTATTTAATGAGAAATATCTTAGAATTAACATCTTGATATATAAACGTTAAGTCTTCTGTGCAACTTCTGAGTTGTAATTTTTTTCTCTGTACTAGTAAGGGAGGAAAAGAGTATGTGTGCTTGTGTTTGCACTCAGAGTGCAGACTCCTTATTTAGCCAGGCCTCAGGAGGGAGAAGAGAATTGCGCTTGTAAAAGGACCTGTCAGGAACAGCTGATATGCAGCGACAGAGTCACTGCCACAGTTTCTGGTTCATCCTGTACTCTACAGGGAAACAACTTCAAAGCACATCTAATCAAAATACTGCTCGGCCATCCTCCCACAGCTGCAACGCCTTGCCCTTTTATTTGAAAAACATGACCCTGGAGGTGGTCGCCCACTCCCCTCCTCAGTAACCTCCTGCTCCTCCGTGAGGCTAAGCTAGGAGCATTAGTGCTTGTGCTGCTTTGAATTTGTCTCTTGTCCCCAGTGTTGAGCACATGATTGCTAAAATTAGCATTGAGATTAGCGATTGGGCAAAGCAGTATAAGATATAGGCTAACTGAATTTTTCATTTAATTTTCAAAAAGGCCCCATAGCATCAAAGGACAACACTTTGGGGAACAATCTCAAAATTACTTCTGGGGAACTCTTCTTCAAATGAAATCTGAAGTGATCCTCCATCAAAAGTTCTGTTGTTTTTGCAACACTCTTTGACAGTGTAAAGTGACAGGAGCCTGTCTTGAGTAATTTTAGGTTTAGCCAATATACATACGCTGATAATTACCAAATATCATCTTAGCAAAGCGCGTTTACATGAGATTTGAAATAATCCGATTACTCTCTGCTTTCAACGTCAAAACGTAAATAGTCATGCCCACAACACTTGCACACATTGGGTACGCTGGTAAGAGCGCCGTTAAAAGTGTTTACATGCAACAGGAAGTAGGGTAATGGGCAAAAATCTGTGTGTGCTGATCGGGTTATGCTTAAACCATTTGTGGCCTTACATGCATAAAAGAAAGCCATTTAGGGCTTATCAAGCATAATTGGTAAGATTGTGCATGTAAACTCACTCATTGACTACCAGGGTTCTGGAGTAAAGGAATAAATGTAACAAGATTACATATTTAAAATAGAAAATTTTAGTAACTTTATAATTACAAGTTTCATTTAACATTTAGTCTTTTCAGCTGGAAAACATTTATCCATATAAAACTTCAAAATGACGAGAAAGCACCATAAAAGTAACATAAAAGTGGTCCATATGACTTGTGCGCAATATTCCAAGTCTTCTGACACCATTCAAAAGCTGTGTGTGAGGGACAGACCAAAATTAGCTTACATTACTTCTGTTTCTTTCCGAATTTTTTAATCATCATTGGTATATTTGTACATAAATGCTTCCAAAAAGATGGTAGCTGAAATGCTATAGTACAAGGAGCAAAGCTTCTTTCAAAGCTTCTTTTAAAAGTTCCTCCTTTCAGTCTCTTTTAAAGACTAAAAAAAACAATCCACTACCCTGCTGCCCTCTCAATTTCTTTCTCTTTCTTTCTTCTCTCACACACACAAACACACTTTGCGTTTAAGAAGAGATGACACACATATCCGACTGTTATCTGCTCCAGGTTGTTTGATAACTCGGTGAAATGTGACATCCAGCTGTTATCCTGGTCTCAGCAGTGGCCCTTTATTGGGTGTTGTTTGATGACAAAAGAAGCACCGGCTTCTCTGGGTTTTTTCCTCTTAGTTGTGTCAATACAGCTGCTCACAAAATGAAATATGTTATGCACACACATATAACACACTCAGCTTTTCCCTCCCTCTCTTCCCAAAATGCTCACCCCTTGCTTTTAACAGCTGTCCTGTTCCAAATCAACCTCTTTTCCCACCCACAACCAAACAGCAGGTCCAGAGTTCTGGAAGAACATTAGAGAGATGCGATACAATGGGGCGTAAACACTGAGCTGGACACGTATACATTTTACAGGCATATTGTACACTACATGGCCAAAAGTACAGTATGTGGAAACCCCCTTCTAACTATAAGGTTTGTATATACCCCTTAAAGGGATAGTTCACCCAAAAATGAAAATTCTCTCTTCAGTTACACACCCTCATGCCATCCCAGATGTGTATGACTTTCTTACTTCTGCTGAACACAAATGAAGATTTTTAGAAAAATATCTCAGCTCTGTTGGTCCTTAGAATGCAAATGAATGGATGCCAGAATTTTGAAGGTTTCAAAAGTATATAAAGTCAGCATAAAAGTAATCCATAATACTCCAGTGGTTTAATCCATATATTCAGAAGCAAAATGATAAGTGTGTGTGAGAAACAGATCAATATGTAAGTCATTGTTAACTATAAATCTCCACTTTCACATTCTTCTTTTGTTTTTGGTGATTCGCATTCTTCGTGCATATTGCCACCTACTGGGCATGGAGGAGAATTTATAGTAAAAAAGGACTTAAATATTTATCTATTTCTCACCCACACTTATCATATCGCTTCTACATAGATTTAACCACTGGAGTCATATGGATTACTTTTATGCTACCTTTATGTGCTTTTTTGACCTTCAAAGTTCTGGCCACCATTCACTTGCATTGTATGAACCTACAGAGATTTTCTTTTTAATTATTTACTCACCTTTTATATTGTCCCAAACCGGTATGACTTTCTTCTTCTGCAGAACTCAAAAGGACATGTTGTATGTTAGTATGTTAGCCTCAATCACAATTCAGCTTCATTGCATTATTTTTCTATACAATGTAAGTTAATGTTCCACATTCATGTTCCAACATATAGTGAAGAACCTTCCCAGAAGAGTGGAAGCTGTAAGAGAGGACCAACTTCCTATTAATGCCAATGGTTTTGTAAAAAAATAATTGTAATATATAATTAATTATATGTTGGCTATATAGTGTTTATGTGCATTATTCATCTTATTTGCATGTATAATGAATTTAACGAAATGCCTTGTATTTCTCTTTCTTTTTCAAGTAAATGTAACTGTATCTGGGAGACAGCACTTGCTGGGATTGTACGATACTGCTGGACAGGTGAGTTATTTCTTCTGAGGTCTAAATAGTATCATTAGCCTAATCCTATAATAGTAGTTCATCACAGGTGTTTTTCGTATTCTTTAAAAAAATTAAAAATAAATGTACTAGATTACACAGTGGTCATGCAACAAATCACTCTGAATCACAAGACGGTAAAGTTTAATAGCAGAATTTACAACCTGCTTTGAATAATGTTTTAAATTAAGCTTCAAGCAGTGACTTGAAATTATAACAAACCATAATGGCGGGTTATTTTTGTCACTTTCAGTCCCCAATTATGACTTTGGCTTATAATGACTTTTGATTCTTTAAAGAGAAACTCACAAGACTATTTAGCTATAGCCAGCAGAGATGCATCTGAGAATCGAAGATAAAATCACATCCACATTTACTCTGCTTATGAGAGTGTGTCCCCATACTACCCATTGTGGGACCCAAATTGTGAGTCATTTTTACATTTAGAATGTACAGCATATTGCAACAGATTATAATGTCAAAACCATAAACTGGGAACTGTTGGCATGAGATGACTTGTCACTTCCACTTCCATACTCTCTATCCACTGTGCATGTGTGACACACCCAAATTAGCCTTCACATCTTTTTCTTTTGGGCAGGAAAGGTTGCCCTTGTCAGAAATTCTCTTTTTAATTATTCTTATGAGGAATATTCTCTCGTAAGGAATTTGACATGGCTGTTGCTGACATTGCACAAAGTGATGGTATACATTAAACGGAAGTTTCTAACAGTGCATAAAAACATTGCATACATTTGAATAAATAAGGAGGGAATAAATTCTGTGCATATTTTATAAGTGATGTCTTAGATATTGCTCTAGACAGGTGAAAAGTGATAAAGGGCACATATGTGCATAATAGAATAAATAAACTTATTGACCAACATATTGTATTGAGGTTGCACTTGAGTGTCACTTCTTCGAGTTTTGCCAATGTACAACTGGGTTAATTGACAGGATTAGTTTAACCAACAGACTTTGTAATAGAACAAGCTAAAGTGTGAGCATTACTGTGTTCACTTAATATAATAACATAAACAGTTCTTAAAATTGTCTATAGCTGTGTACAGTGTAGTCTAAATGAAAGTTATGTTAGTCACTACATCTGCTACAGTAAGCAGTTCACTAATGCAGAGCAGCATGTATGTGATGTCTGGCCCTTCTCTTCTATTGATCACTGAGAATGAGATCAATGGCACTCAAGATGAGAAGTATTTTACAAGGTCCTGCACTGGTGCAGAGTTGTCATTTAAAACTGAGACAATAAAGGCCTAATGTATACTATATATCTTTGTTTTTAATTTCACAACAAGTTGCAGAATAGCAGGATGGATATTAACAATGCTCTACTTGTTAAATTTCATCAGAACATTTTACATTTAGAGATAAAGGGTCCTCTTTTTTTTTACTATGCTCTTTAACTTACCCAAAAGGTCAAGGTAAAATACTCAGATATTACTATCAACTTTTTTTTTACATGCATTGGCTTAGTTGAAGCTATCACTCTGTTTAATGGATTAGTTAAACCAAAAATGAAAATTCTGGCATCATTTACTCACCCTCATGTTATTCCAAACCTGTATGACCTTCTTTCCCCGTGGAACACCAACAGAGAGGTTTAGCAGAATGTCCGAGCTGCTCTCTTCCATACAATGGCAGTGGATAGGG
Organism: Myxocyprinus asiaticus; assembly: GCF_019703515.2. Classification (NCBI taxonomy): domain Eukaryota; kingdom Metazoa; phylum Chordata; class Actinopteri; order Cypriniformes; family Catostomidae; genus Myxocyprinus; species Myxocyprinus asiaticus. The sequence goes on from NC_059362.1 coordinate 20,609,292, forward strand.
GACCAGGGGCTGTCAAGCTTCAAAAACGAAAAAA